>NC_027754.1:966185-966407 GCF_000695525.1 Brassica oleracea var. oleracea | reverse complement strand
AGTTGAGATCTCCAACAGAGAAATCAAGTCTATTTTGGAGAAAACTGTGGGAACTACAAGAAAGGATTGGTCTATCAAGCTAGATGATGCACTTTGGGCTTATAGGACTGCTTACAAGACTCCTTTGGGAACCACACCCTTCAACCTTGTATATGGAAAGGCTTGTCGTTTACCAGTTGAGCTTGAGTACAAGGCATTGTGGGCTGTTAAATTGCTGAATGT
>NC_027754.1:962362-965999 GCF_000695525.1 Brassica oleracea var. oleracea | reverse complement strand
GAAGCTCAAGTCAAGATGGTCCGGTCCTTTCAAGATCAAGGAAGTTAGGCCATATGGGGCAGTTGTGTTATGGGACAGGAATGATGGAGACTTCACAGTCAATGGACAAATAGTTAAGCTCTACATGGGAAACATAATGGAGGAGAAAGGAATCTCGGTTTCACTCTCCGACCCCGTCACCGCCTAGCCAAAGGAAAACAAAGTCAAGCTTGAGACTTAAAACAAGCTCACTTGGGAGGAAGTCCCATGTCTATCCTTGTACATACTACAAAAAAAAAAGAGTAACTCACGCGGGATAGCTTACCGGCATGACCCGAGCTGGAGAGCGCCCGAGAGGAGCCAACGCGGGTTAAGCGATGCGGGTTCCCTTACCCGCTCGCACGAATTTGGTCGGTGACGGAGATCTCACGCGGGTTGAGCGCACGCGGGTTCCCTTACCCGCGTAACTCATCGATAGCTTGACGCGGGGAGAAGTCACGCGGGTTCCTCTACCCCCTCGCACGCCAGACGCATTCGGAGATATTACAACGCGGAGTGAAGCACGCGGGGTCGCACGAGTTCCTCCTACCCGCGTCGACGGGTCCAAACCCGCTCAGGTATGATTTCTACCCTTAAACCCGGTGACCCGACCGACAACCCGACACACCAACCTGGTTCAACCCTAAAACAGCCTCTACCCGTGTCTCTCTCTCTCCCTTTTCCTCTATCTTCCTCT
Organism: Brassica oleracea var. oleracea; assembly: GCF_000695525.1. Taxonomy (NCBI): domain Eukaryota; kingdom Viridiplantae; phylum Streptophyta; class Magnoliopsida; order Brassicales; family Brassicaceae; genus Brassica; species Brassica oleracea. Next base: position 965,284 of record NC_027754.1, on the reverse strand, counting down.
ATCTATCTTTCACAAAACATCAAAACCTCCCACACCTTATCACCCCATATCTCACTCAATTCTCCACCAAATTACTCCACTCTTCTTCCTGAATCCAAGCTTTCGCCTCTATAGTCTGTTTTCTTGATTCAACTTGTCATTTCCTTTCATCCAAAGCAAGGTGTTGTATCACAAAGATCAATTTCGTAGGCCTCATAAACCCTAGAAATTTGAACTTGAAATTTGATCTTTCTCTTGTTTGATTCTTGTGAAATAAACTAGGGAAAGCTTATATATCATGTTGGGTTGTTGATTCTATGGTGAATTTGAGTTGAATTTGAACTTTGAAAATTAGGGTTCATGAGATTTGAAGATTTTTCGAAACTACTATAATTCCATATGACTTTGGCTTGGTTTGGTTAGTTAGGGTGTTTGAGAGCTTAATTAGAGAACTTTATGATTGAAGAACTCATTTGATACTTAAATTTTTCTCAAAAACCTTATTCTTTGCTTACATCCATCTCTTCTGGCCTTATATCAATAACATGTGTGCAATGTGATAGTTTTGTTTAAGCTAAGCGATCATGAATTGAATTCACATTTGCATTATCAAGTTTCCTACTTCCATTTGCTTATCCCTTTCCAAGGTTTGAAATTTTCAGGTACAAATGGGGAGAAAGGATCAACACAAGATAGAGGCCGAGAAACAAGAGCTTGCCAAGCAAGAGACTGCTAGACATGGGAAGCCTTTAACCTCCGAATCTACAACGGGAGGAACTTCTAGGCAACAAGCCTTGGCAGCAAAGAAGAGATATGGCAAGCGGGTTGTAACTACCGAGGGCGTAGATGCTAGTGGTAGACGATTAGCCCCTTGCAAGAGGTCTAAGGAGCCAAAGGACAAGGGGATAGCTCTTCCTCAAGAGGAAGAAAATGAAGACATCACTGAAGGAGACCAAGCTCCCCTCTAGAAAGCCAAAGTGTCTAAAGGGAAGAAGGTTGATACTGAGAGGGATAGAACCAAGACACCAACTGAAGATGAGCTATATGGGCACTTGAAGAATGGTGTGTTGTGGCCTCCAACTCGATTTGTGGATATCAAGATTATGGAACATTTGGAGATAGGTGACAACATTAAGCAAATGTTGGAGCACATGAACATGCATAGCTTCTTCACTATGGCCTACCCTACCTATGAAGACGAGTCATGTTGGCATCGTTAGAGGCCACCTTTCACACCACCAAACATGTGAGGCAAGGATGGGGAAAGATCAAATTCAAGATCCATGGGAAGGTTTACTACATGACCTTCAAGGAGATTGGACAAGCACTTGGTCTTAAAGATTTGGAGGAATCATCCATCCCCATACCTTATGATGCAACTAGGGAGGAGAACATTGCCAAAATGGTTTGGAAGGTGTTGGCGGGGAAGGGTCGCAAAGCCAGCCACGACAAGAACGCTTCCATTCGCCATCCTTCCGTGCGCTATCTCCACCGGTTGATTGCCCACACCATTTTCCCAAGGAAAGAACCAGGAACTATTAATGATGAGGAACTACAACTTCTTCACCAAACCGTCCAACATTATGCTCACCCATCTCAGTTGCCTCTTGTCAGCACTGATTTCTACAAGAATTTTGGAATGGTGGGATTCTTTGTGAAGCGCCTCATCCACTACAAAGAGTGGGGTTGGACAACGAGTGACTCGGAACCTCAGATTGGAATTGGTGGCTTGATAACTCCATTGCTTAAGTTTAAGGATATACCCTTAGAAGATGATCCAACTGGTCCCGCTTTCATGGATGGAAGCCACTTGAAGAAAGCTCAGTACTTCAGTGGAAGGTTCAAGGGAACTTGTGTCTACACTTACCTACAGTCTACAAAGGAGGTTGAAGTGCTTCTCCCAAATTGGGACCTCACGAGCTTGACGCGATCATGAGCTATTAGCTTTGATATTGGGGAAGAGCACCTCCTTGGACCCCATGGTCCTCTAGGCCCCATGAGATCTCCCAAGAGGAAGAAGACTGCAGATAGATGTGATGTGTTCCAAGAAAACACTTCCGGTTTAAACTCTGAGCTCCTCTATGGTCCTCCTCGTTACCACTTTGAGCAACGTCCTGGAGCCTTACCCAGTGGTCCCCGTTGCCAAGCTCATGAGCATATAAACCTGCAGATAGATGTGGTGTGTTCCAAGAGGACACTTCCGGTTTAAACTCTGAGCTCCTCTATGGTCCTCCTCATTACCACTTTGAGCAACGTCCTGGAGCCTTACCCAATGGTCCCCTTCGCCAAGCTCATCAGCATATTGGCAACCTCCAAAGGTGGAACAAAGCTCAGGACAGAACCATCTTCAAGCTCAAAACCAATTGTAAGGAGTTGAGTAAGACTGTGAAGAGGCAAGCAGAAGCTTCAGCTCAGTTCATGAAGAAGGTGGCTGATATACTGACTAGAGGAGCTGTGGCAGGATGCTCATCATCAGACTTTGACTTCCTTACCCCCCAGCCGCAACCCCCAATAGATCCTTTGGTACTCAGTTTCCCCGCCACTAAGAAACAATCTTTTGATGATTTGAGTCTCACGCATTGCATTGTACATACATATATGCATAGAAAAACCAAAAAAATTTGAAAAATTTGAAAAACACAAAAAGAAACATGTAGTTGCATCACTTGCACTTTTAGGATTGAGTCTAGAGCATATAGATTGCATTCACTTGCATTGGGAACAATTATTTAAAATGACTTGTAAAGTAACTCTTGTCTAGAACTCAAAGTGACACCCTAGTTAAACATATCAAGTAGCTTAAGCATCTCTTGAAAGCTTTGTACGTTTCGAGCCTTGAAAACTCTTCTTGAAACTTGTTTGCTTGCTTGATATTGGCATTGTTCTTAAGAACAGCTCCAATCTGAACTTTGCTTGAATGAACTTAATCTCTCTTGCATATGG
>NC_027754.1:958677-962224 GCF_000695525.1 Brassica oleracea var. oleracea | reverse complement strand
TTGATAGCTTGTCATGTGCAAAATCTTGAGAGTATTGGAGGCGACATAGGTTTATTCTCATCTCTTGCTAACACAATGAGTTAGCATTTGGGGATGGTGAGAGGGGTTTTTGTGTTCCAAATTTCAATATCTTTGATTTGGGGAGTGATAATGATGAGAGAGATGAGCAAAAGAGTATAAATAGAAAAGGAAACTCTAGGGACAAAAAGGAAAGTATGAAGCTCTAGATTATGTAACAAAGAACCTTCCCCCTTATAAAAGAAAAAAAAAAAGAGAAAAAGAATCAAAGAGAAAGTGGGGAAGGAAATGAGAATGAGTTAGAGCTTGTAAAAAGTGAATTAAAGTCCCTAGTGGTTGAGTCAAAAAGAGTTGTTCATTAGGTGAGTGATGTGAGGGGTTTATTTTGGTTTTGAGATGATGATAAAAAGGGTAGAACTTGTGATCACTTAATACAAAAGGGGGGTAGAATGATGAGAATGAATCTATGTATGCATGAGTTGCTTCTAACCTTAGAAAAATTTTGCATAATGATCAAACTCCTTGTTTTGAGTGATAACCACCTTGAAATGAAAACATTTGAATCCCTCTTTTCATTCATATTAGACCATTGCTTACCTAGCCAAATGATTGAGATCATGTGCCCATTTGTGAGAATTCACCCTCTGTGTGTGTGTGAATCTATGTGAGAGCTGGTTGAAGGGACTTGTTAGTTGAGGAGTATTGCAACTTGTGTAGAGACATAAGAGTAGGGATAGGCCTAGAGAAGCTAGAGTATAATAAGAGAGTTGCTCATGCTATTTGCTATGTTTCTTTAGGATGTTAAGTTGAGTGCTAGGAAGTGTTACTTTTGGCTATGAGTTCCCACCTTCAAACCTCTCTCCTATATGAGTTCTTGCAAGTTCACTTGAGGACAAGTAAAGAACAAGTTTGGGGAAGTTGATATCTTGCACATTTGCACTATTTTAAGTCTCTAATTTGCACATAATGATCATATAGATTAGAAATTTAGCATCTTTAGGATCCATATTGCATTCATATGTCTTAATCACGTAATGGAGTATCCAATAGAGTGATTGGAGGTGTTTAGAAGCATTGAGGTTCAAAAGAAGAGATGAAGAATGAAGTTTGGTCGAGCCATATGATTACGACGCAGGTTATACCACGCGGGTTCACTAACCCGCTTGACATGAAGCATCGGAGAGCTCCGACGCGGGTTGGATCACGCGGAGAGTCGCACCCGCGCGTACAGAGAATGAAGCCGCTCGACGTCTTGACGCGGGTCGAGGCACGCGGGTTCCCTTACCCGTGTTGTCGAAGTGAAGTCGTCGACGAAGTCACGCGGGATGAGCGACGCGGAATCCTTTACCCGCTCGTACGAACTGCAGGCGTAGCGACGTCTTGACGCGGGTTGAGGCACGCGGGTTCCCTTACCCGCGTTGTCGAAGTGAAGTCGTCGACGAAGTCACGCGGGATGAGCGACGCGGAGTCCCTTACCCGCTCGCACGAACTGCAGGCATAGCGACAGTCCGACGCGGGGACTGTGATGCGGGTTTGATCCGATCGTCTCTACCCGAGTCGAAACTTATCCTTAGTCGAATTTTAATGTTTTTAAAGGGCTTTTTAGACTTTTGAATGGAAACCATTAGTTTTACTAAAGACATATAAATACTCTTGTAATCCCAAAGTTGGGACTTATCTTGTTTTCTATCTAATCAAAAAGAACTCTTAGGTAAAAAGATCTAATCTTGATCATTATCTTTTGTGATTGCTTGCTTAACTTGATCACTAATCATGATTAACACCAAATCACCATTGATTCTTGGGTTTATCATGAAGATTAGTGAGTAGTCATCTTTGGATTCATGGGTTAGGGAGACTAAGAGGGATTAAGCTAGATCTAATGTGTTTTAGTATAGATCCATCTTGTTCCTTGCTAGTGGAGTGCTTTTAATGCAATTTTAGAGTTGGTCTCTCTAAAGTTGAGCCTTAGGCATTTCACACCCGATAGGTGTTCGATGAAATGTCTGAACCAGCTCTACTTTGCTTTTAACACTCTTTACCAAAGAGATTTGATGTTAAAGGTGTTAAGATGGCTAATAGGCTTGAAATTAATGATTGCTTAGATAATATTCAACCAAAGAGATTTGATGCTTGAGTTATCTTAGTGAATGAGCATTCATCTAGAGATAGAGTTTGTTTAGGATTGTGTCTAGGTCTAAGGTTAATAGATTGATTGAAAGATACCACCTTTATATTGAAACTTGATCACCCAAGGTCAATTCCCTTAGCCCATGAGTTCTTACATTCCATAAGAAAAGAAAACTTTGTTCTTTATTGCATTTTAGTAGTATTCCAGTTCAAAATCATCTCACCAATTGATAACACTTAGATTAAGCATAATCTTGCATCCCCTTTGCTTTAGAATCACTTAGAACTGGTTTGATATCCTTTATATCATTTATGCTATAACATTTGATTAGGAGCCTTGAAAACTCCTAACATCAGACTCCCACATCTCAGGTTGGTTTTCCTTAATTTTAGTATATGATTTTATAATTGTATAGAGATATTGTTTTTTGTTTATTTAAAGTAACATACACTTTTTTTTATTTTTCTTATCTAATGTCACCAAATTTCGTAGAGTAAATATAAACCTGAAAATGAAGAAAATAAATACACATGGAGAGGAACTAAAAACTTTAGATATATTGACGTTAACTTATCTACAAAAATAATGTTAATGTTTTAATTGATTTTGTGCAAGTGATATGTTTTCCCTGAATTTCATATCGAATAATTTTTATTGGTTTTGGAAAAGAGAAATCAATTAAGTTATCACTAATAACCTTTAAGTAATATTTATTTTATTGTAAATTATATATATATTCAAAAATATATATGGACATAAAACAATGCTCGTGCTTTTAGCACGGGAGAGAATACTAGTAAATATTAAATCAAATGTTGTAAAACTAGAATATAATTTGTATGTTTCTGTATTATTCATAAACATAATGAGCCCTTTATATATAGGAAATTACACCGTCATAGAATAATGGAAAGACTAGAGAAAGGAAATACAAATATGGAAAAAGTACAAATCAAAAACTATTAAAGAAAAGGGAAACTAGGGTTTCTCTCTCTCCAGCCACCGGCTCTCTCTCTAGGGCGCGGCCGTCTCTCTCTCTCTCTAGGTATGGTCCGGTTATGGACATCCACAATATGATTTATAACACTTTCCCTTGGATGCCATAACCATACAGAGTTTGTAATACGCTTTAGATGTTGCCTCATTAAAACCTTACCAGGAAAAATCTAGTGGGACAAAATCATGGTGAAGGAAAAAGAGTACAACACGTATTTACTCCCCCTGTTCTGAACATCACTGAAGGTCTTTCAGTCTACGCATCCCAATCTGATGCGTGAGCTTCCTGAACGTGCAGGTAGGAAGTGATTTGGTAAACAGGTCGGCTGAGTTGTCACTGGAACGCACTTGGACGACTTGGACCTCGCTGGCTTTCTGAAGCTCGTGCGTGAAGAAGAACTT
>NC_027754.1:958166-958395 GCF_000695525.1 Brassica oleracea var. oleracea | reverse complement strand
AAGCCAACTAATCCTTCTTTGTTATGGTTAGTATAAAATAAACCCAAACCTTTCGTTCCTTGCAGGTAACGAAGAACATGTTTAATCCCGTTCCAGTGTCTTTGGGTTGGACAAGAGCTTAATCTAGACAATAGATTCACGGCAAAACATATATCTGGTCGTGTGACTAGCCAGATACATCAAAGCTCCTATGGCACTGAGATATGGCACTTCGGGACCAAGGACATCT
>NC_027754.1:949143-957975 GCF_000695525.1 Brassica oleracea var. oleracea | reverse complement strand
AGAATTTCGTTTTTCCTAGATCTTTCATCTCAAATTCTTTCTTAAGATGTTCAACTGTTTGGGAACTCTCTCCAGGGGTTCCTAGGATATTCAAATCATCAACATACACTGCTATGATTACAAAGCCCTGGCCGAATTTCTTTATAAAGATACAAGGGTTGATCGGATCATTCTTATATCCCTCTTTCACTAAGTACTCACTTAGTCTATTGTACCACATTCGGCCTGATTGTTTCAATCCATAAAGTGATTTATTCAACTTTATACAGTGTTGTTCTCGAGTACTCGATTTGTTTTTCAACTCTATACCCTCTGGTACTTTCAAATAAATCTCATTATCCAGTGGCTCATATAAGTATGCAGTTACAACATCCATTAGCCGCAACTCTAATTTTTCTTTTCTAGCTAGACTTATCAGGAATCTAAAAGTAGTAGCATCCACCACAGGGGAGTATGTCTCCTCATAATCTATTCCTGGTCTTTGTGAGAATCCTTGTGCAACAAGGCGTGCTTTATATCTAACGACATTACCATGTTCGTTTCTCTTTCTCACAAAGACCCACTTATGGCCGACTGGTTTAACATCATAAGGTGTCCGGACTATTGGTCCAAAGACATCTCTCTTCTTTAAAGAGTTTAACTCCACATTTATAGCTTCTTTCCATTTGATCCAATCTGATCGTGAGTGCACTCATAAATAGACGTGGGTTCATAATCCTCATTATCATCCATGATTTCAAGTGCTACATTGCATGCAAATATATCATCAATGTCGACATTCTTTCTGTTCCATTGTATCCCAGACAAGACATAGTTTATTGAGATCTCATTATTATCAGGACCTTCAGTACCTTGAATCTTGGCGTCCCAAGAATCAGTATTAGATACATGTGGGCCGGCCGCATCTAAGCATTCATGATCGGCCGCGATCGCTATTAGGGTTTTGGGATCGGCCGCGGCTAAGTCCCGGGATTTAGGAACGGCCGCGGTCGTGTCTAGGGTTTTAACAACCTCGGTTTCAATCCCTGCACCTTTCTTAGTTTTCCGAGGGTTCTAATCTTTGGAACCTATTGGTCTACCACGTTTCAAACGTTGTCTAGACTCTGTAGCAACTTGATTGTGTCCCTCTTGAACATCAATTCTTATTGGTGCACTAGCAGCTGGTATATATGACTTAGTCACTCTTTTCGGGTCAGCAAAGGAATCTGGCAATTGATTAGCTAGCTTTTGTAAATGTATAATCGTTTGGACTTCTAAATCACACTCTTGAGTCCGAGGATCTTGCCAAGATAAGGATGTTTGATTCCATGTAATTTCTTTTACCAGTTTACTGCTAGGATTCCGATGTTGAGTTGGGCGATGTCAATCAAGCTCCGCTGGTTTCAGCCGTTCACGAAGCTACTCCGTCTTTCATCGCCAGGTTCCACTCTTTCAAGGACAATTTGTCGCGACGAAGTGCCGAGAAAGGGTCGAACCGGGCCAAAGCCGAGGCACCTAGCGTTACTTCTTCGCCGGTGCCTTCGTCCCCAGCCCCTGGTTCCGAGGTCCCACTCGATGCTCCCTTGTCCGTAGAAAGAGTCGTCGTTCCCGAGCAGACTCTTGACGTCCAGGTTCATCCCTCAGGCTCCTCTATCGCTCCGATCGTGATCTCCGGTCGGGAGGAAGCGGTGGAATCCATACCTCCACCTTTGAAGAAGAGAGAGACCGTTTTGGGACTTCCTGGACCTAGTGCTGCACCATTGTCTAAGGGTCGCGCGAGGGCTAGTGCCGTGACCGGGACGTCAAAGAGGAAGAGGGGTGCTAAGACCGAAGAGGGTGAACCTTCGGGGTTGTTGTCGCAACATCGCTCCAAGGTTTGGTTTCGATTTATCCGTAACACCCTCCTTTCTTTTCTTTTGCGGTGATCCTTATCCTTTATTTCGTGGACAGTTTATGTCGTTGATTGATGGGATGCTTGGTGATTGCGGATCGGAGGTCGTGCGTCTGTCGAAGGAGCTAGTGTCGTCGCAAGAGGCATTGAAACATACTGAGGCCATGTTGCAGACCATTGAGAATGCCCATGCCGCCCAGACGTCCCAACTCGAAGTTCAAATCGGCGATCTCGAGCGTGACCTCGGGAAGACCGCGAGTTCGTTGCTCAAACTGAAGAAAGAGAAGAGGCACAAATCATCAGAAATTCGTCATCTCCAACACAAGATCCAGAGCCACGAGGAGAAGGGTGCTCGCAGGTCGACAGAGACTGTCGATTCCCGTAGCGATTTCTTCGCTCGTCTGACGAGGATGGCCATTTTGTTCGAGTCCTTGATAGCTGTCCGTAAGAGGGACTTGGCTTTGGCTAGAATCGAGGGGAGCTTGAGCGAGCTTGAGCTGTTTAGAGGTAACGAGGCCCCATCTCTAGATTTAGAGGAAGCCAGGCTGCTGACTTGCAAGGAAGAGTGGGCGGTTTCCGATTCTCGCTGGTCTGAAGTCCGCTTGCACCCTCGTACCAGATTCGGAGGGCTCGGAGGATTAGGGCAAGGCAGTCGAGGACCGCGAGGCTGGCGCGGATGAGGCAGGCAGTGTTGGTGTGACCAAGGGAGGCGACAGCGAGGCTGTTCCTACTTTGGGTGAGTCTGAGGATGAAGGTGATGCTCCGGGCAGCGTCTAGGTTTATCGATCCCTTTTGGGATTTTTATTTTGTTTATGTTTTCGGCCGCTGTGAGGCCATGATGTATGTTTTGGGACTGGCCGTTGGTGGCTTTGAATCCCTGCCCTTGTTAGGGCTTTTTGTAAGGTGCTTGGCTCAATCTATAAAAAACTTTTTCGGTTTATTATAAATCGAGAGGACTCCGAGTTTTTTCGAAGTCAGAGGACGAAGGAGCGAGTTGTCGTCTCATTCCTTGTCCTTGGATGATCACCGTATCCATTGTCTGTTGAGTGCGCAGCTTTTGTTTTGTGCGAGGACTCATGAAAACATATGGACCCAAGTGAAGAGACAAGTTTTGGGAACTCATATCATGGTGTTGATATTATGCCTTTGAGATGTCAAGATCCAGTAAGACTGGGTTTAGGGCAAGACCTAGGTTTACTCTCGGACTGAGGCTATGCGATGACAAGTCGGCTTTCGTTTTGCCTGTTTGCAATTTCTACCTGACTCGTACCGTTTTAAAATACGCGAAGTGTTATCGGCTTATATGATTTGTCTGGGTACGAATCGAGCTACTTCTGTTTGGAAGTGCTAACCAAAATTTTGGATTTCATGTATAGCGCGCTATGTTATCCTTGTCGGATGTAAGAGAGCCTATCCTTTTGAGGGCGGCTAGTGTCTGTTTAGGACGTTAGGGTTCGTTTGTTGTGATCAGCAACAAAGAAAGGATGCCTTTTTTAGAGGCATTATGCCGTTTAGAGGCGTGTTCATTTGCTTTGGAGACAAGAATGTCGTTTTCGTAAGTGTTGGAAAGATCGTAACTTCCAGCGTGTTGCGACGTCTCCGGTGCCGGAAGTTTGATCCTTTTCTTTTGGTACCGCATTTTTCTTGCGTGTTTTTTACCAAGGATGCTTCTATGAACATTCGTGGGTTTGTCGGTTTTAGCGTGGTAGCTAATTGCTTTGATTCAGGCGTTTTGGGCGAGTCTTGGACCGCCGTTCTAGCCGTTTGTCAGATAGTGGACTTTAGCGATCGTAGCGTTGCATTTTTTTTTTTTGTAAAAAGTTTCGAAAAGATCGAGTTTTTGGAAGTTATGGGAGTATACGAGTATACGTACCCACTCCCTCCCCCCCCCTTTTAAGATGGGGGGATAGCTGAACTCGCTGGGCGAGCTGCCTACGTACCCTTTTTCCGGGGATCAAGCCATCTCGTAGTTCTTTGGATCCACGTTACGATTAGTGGTAGTATTTCTTAAGATGCATCCCGTTCCAGGTTCTTTGGATTTTGACGTCCTGCATGTTTGCGATTTGGTATGATCCTGGTTTGACTACCTTTATCACCCTGTATGGACCTTCCCAGTTTGCTCCCAGTTTTCATGCGTTACGTTCGGCAGTGTTTTGGAAGACTTTGCGAAGGACCAGGTCGCCTTCTTTGAACCTGCGATGGCGAACGTTTGAGTTGTAGTATTTTGCGGCGGCATGCCGGTAGTTTTGGATTCGTATGAGAGCTTGATCTCGCTGTTCGTCAATAAGATCGAGTTCGTCCAGCAGCATTGCGCTGTTAAGATCTTCTCGTTCGGGGAGGAATCTTCCCCGTACTCCGGGGAATTCTACTTCCGCGGGGATCATGCATTCAGTTCCGTAAATAAGGGAGTAGGGGGTTTCGCCCGTAACTCGTCTTGGGGTCGTACGATGCGACCAGAGAACTCCTTCGAGCTCTTCTGACCATCGCCCCTTTTTGGCGTCTAAGTGCTTCTTTAACCCGTCGAGGACGGTTTTGTTGATGGTCTCTGCCTGGCCGTTGCATTGCGGATATCTGGGACTTGACTTGGTCAATCGTATTTTCCATTTCTCGCAGAATGCTTCGAACCGGGTAGAGATGAATTGAGACCCGTTGTCCGTCACGATTTCGTAAGGGACTCCGTGTCTGGTGATGATGTTCTTCCACACGAAGTTCTCGACTTGTATGTCTTTTATACTTGCGTAGGAATCTGCCTCTACCCACTTAGAGAAGAAATCCGTAAGGACCAGGAGGAAGCGTTTCTGCTTTGAGTTATGCAATGGCCCGACGATATCCATGGACCATCGCATGAAAGGATACGAAGACGAGATGGATGAGAGAACTTCCGCGGGTTGATGGATTGTCGGTGCGTGCCTTTGGCATTTTTCGCACTTCCGTGCGAACTTCTCGCAGTCTTTGATCATAGTTGGCCAGTAATAACCATGGCGTTTTATTTTTACGGTGAGAGATCTTCCGCCGGAGTGGTTCCCGCATGATCCTGAATGGACCTCATCCATTACTCTTTTCGCTTTTTCGCCTTCGGCGCAGGTCATGAGTGGGCCAGAGAATCTCCATTTGTAGATTTCTCCCTCTACCGTTACGTATCGCGCAGCCTGGGTCTTGATTTTGCGGGCTGCCCATTTCTCGGTGGGAAGCGTTCCGTTTATTATATACGCTCGGATTGGCTCTAGCCATGGGCTGTCGCAGCCATATTCCGTTTGATCCATGTTTTCCTCTGGTGGGTCTTCGATTTCTTCCGCATCTTTGATCTGTGCCCTGATCAGATTAACGACTACCGGTGGTCCGATGCTTGGATGTTCAATAAACTCGACGGGAATTACCCGCCTTAGTCCTGGATCCGAGCTCGACGGTAGTGCGGCTAAGGCGTCCGCCTGGGTATTCTCCGAGCGGGGAATTCTGGTCAGGGCGAATGGTCGAATTCTTGGGCCAGGTCTTGGACAAGTTTTAGGTACGCGTCCATCCTTTCGTCCCTTGCTTTGTATTCTCCGCTGTATTGATTTGCGACTAGCTGAGAGTCACAGTAAGCGTGGATGTTGCAAATCTTCAGCCCTTGGGCTAGCCGTAATCCCGCAATGAGGGCTTCGTATTCAGCCTCATTGTTTGATGCGTGGAAATCCAGCCGGAACGATTGTTCCAAGATTTCACCGGTCGGCGACGTGAGCCGAATCCCGATTCCGGATCCCTGTTTAGACGATGATCCATCGACGTGAAGGATCCAAGTTGAATCTGGTTCCGTGTTTGTCATATCGCCTGTGGGTAACTCTACCAAGAAATCCACCAACACTTGAGACTTCGCGCACGTCCTTGGGCGATACTCGACGTCGTACTCGCTCAGTTCGATTACCCATTTCGCGAGTTGTCCTGACTGACTTGGACTGTTCAGGATCGTGCGCAGCGGGAAGGTGGTGAGAATTACTATGGTATGGGATTGAATGTACGGCCTGAGCTTTCTCGCTGAAGTTACTACGGCGAGGGCCAATTTCTCCATCAGGGGATATCGCGTCTCAGCGTCTAGCAAAGTTTTACTTATGTAAAAGATCGGTCTTTGTTCGCTGCGTTCTTCTCTGATTAGAACGCTGCTCACTGCCGTTGAGGAGACTGCAATATACAGGAAAGGGGTTCTCCTTCTACAGGTTTTACGAGAATAGGAGGAGTGGCCAGGTAATGTTTCAGCTGTTGGAAAGCTTTTTCGCATTCCTCCAACCATTCGAACTTCGTATTCCCTTTCAGTGTGTAGTAGAAAGGAAGACACTTATCCGTCGATCGTAAGATGAAACGGTTTAAGGCCGCGACTCTTCCGGTCAGCCTTTGGACTTCCCGTTTTGTCTTTGGCGAGACCATTTCTATTAACGCGTTTGTCTGTTTAAGATTGGCTTCGATTCCACGGCATGTGACTAGGTAACCGAGAAATTCTCCCGACGCTACCGCGAATCTACACTTCGCAGGGTTCAGTTTCATGTTGTGGGCGTTCAGCCTTGCAAAACACTCCTCCAAATGGGAGACGTGGTCCGGCTCGTTAAGAGACTTTACGAGCATGTCATCGATGCATACTTCCATAGTCTTGCCGAGCTGTTCGGAGAACATTCGATTGACAAGTCGCTGGTAAGTAGCGCCTGTATTCTTAAGACCGAAAGGCATTACTTTGTAGCAATACGTTCCTCGATCGGTGATGAACGCGGTTTTCTCACGATCATCGGGATTCATCATGATCTGATTGTACCCGGAGAAGGCGTCCATACATGACAAGAGTTTGTTCCCTGCTGTTGCTTCGACCAGTCGGTCGATGTGCGGGAGTGGGAAACAATCCTTTGGACAGGCTTTGTTGAGATTGGTGAAATCGACGCATACTCGCCATTTGCCGTTTTTCTTTTTGACTACAACCGGGGTAGCGAGCCAGTCTGGATACCTAACTTCTGTTATTGATCTGACTTTCAAGAGTCTTTCGACTTCTTCGTTCACCACGGTAGCACATTCCGGACCTAGCTTCTACCTTTTTTGCTAGACGGGTTTGTAGGTCGGATCGATGTTAAGCTCATGACATGTTATGTCGATATCGATCCCTGGCATATCTTCTGCGGCCCAAGCGAACGCATTGAGGTTCTTTTTGAGACATGCGATGAGCTCTGTCTTTAGTGGCTCGCGGGGGTTGGCCCCAATCTCGACGCATCGCTCTGGAGAAGATTCGTCGAGACAGATCGAAATTACCGGTTCGAAAGTCGGTTCGCGCTTCCCTTCTAGGGCTTCAGCCTTTTGAGATTGCCAGAAGACTTCCAAGTCTCGTTCTCGGGCGTTCTCATTGAGATTTAGCTTTCTTTTCTTTGTATGGAAAGTTTTGATTGCCAAGTTCTTTCTTTCTAACTCGGCGGCGAAACACACTTGCGACATCCTGCGGTCTCCTTATATAGTTTCGATTCCGCACGGGGTTGGAAACTTAAGGCACAGGTGGAATGTCGAAGGGATCGCTCGCATGGAATTCAGCCATGGGGTACCGACGATCGCGTTATACGATGTTGGGCGGTCGACGACTAAGAATTCCGTGACTTTGTTGATGCTCCCGGCTTTAACGGCGAGGTTGATCGAGCCAAGAGTCATGGTGGCATCTCCCGAGAGACCGAATATCGGACTGGGTTCTTCTGTGACGGCGCACAGGTCGATGTTCATTCTCTCGAGAGTGCTTATGTAAATAATATTGGTCGAGCATCCGGTGTCGACCAACACTCTTGCTATGTCGATGTCCTGGATCGTCAGCTTGATGACAAGGAGATCGTTGTGGGGTTTGGCCTGTTCGGCCGTTGCCCGGTCCTTGAAAGAGATGACATCGCTAGCTACTGGAGCGGACATCCTGTATCTTTTATCGCTTAGTGATTTTCGAGTTAGATAATTCGTCCCCCCCCCCCTCCTTCTAGCGCCAAACTGTGAGAACCGAAATTCACACCGTCGATTTTAATGAATAAATTCGGAGGAAAACCAAGTAAACTCGATCTTCCCTGAAGGTCCGAATTCTCTGGGTAATCACTTTTATGGATACAAAGAAAAGACAAATAACAAGATAAAAGTAAATGGTCGCTAAGAGGCGTTTTATTAATAAAGGTGTACGAATACAAGATTTCTCCGAGAGGAGTAGAGCTACGCTAACTGAAATTAAGCAGAACAGGAAGGCGGCAGAACGTCCTAGGTCGTGCCTTGCTAGTCTACCCACCTAAGTTCTAAATTCTCAAAGCTAGCAGAAATCTCTAAGTCTAATTCTCGGATCCCTTTTTCTTCTGCTCCTGTCCTCCTTATATAGTCACTAGGTCGGTGGCCCATCTTTCGCCTTTAGGCCCAAGTCCATCTTTTTTGGAAACATTCCATTTTTTCCGTCGATCATCATAATTATCTTCGAACTTTTACTTTATTTTTCGGAAACTTGACATTTATCCTATCTTCGGGAAATAGGATAAACCGTCATAGCTTTGCTGGGCCTGAATCCTTAAAATCATAAATGAGTCCGTGGATGCGTTTCAAGCCCTTGAACGTTTATACGATTTCTCGGAAAGACTATATTTCTCGCAAAGTAAACCGTATAGCCTAAAGAATCGATGTCCAAGTCGATCTTTCTTGTCTTACACGATACATTTTACGAGGAAACAAACCTTCTTAATTTTGATCGTAAAACTTCGAGGATAACTCCAATCGAGATGAACCGAGAAACACGAGGTTCGTAGTTAAGACGACACAACCATATGGAACTCACGGGGACTATTCTAAGTCGGACAGGCCGGGATTAGATTGGTCGCACCGGCGCCCGAGGCCATGCTCCCGCCGGCGCCCGGGACCGCGTCGTGCGTACTCCCGCCGGCGCGCGAGGCCGCGTCGTGCGTGCTCCCACCGGCGCCCGGGGCCGCGTCGCGCTTGCTCCCGCCGGC
>NC_027754.1:942221-948934 GCF_000695525.1 Brassica oleracea var. oleracea | reverse complement strand
GCGCCTATCTGTTTCCGATCTTTCTTTCAGTCATTGTTTCGCGGAAAGTCTGTAGATAGGAAATAATCTTGGCCGTTAATTTCGAGATAACCGTTTTTGACCCCAACATTCACTACGACCTCAGGGTCACCACGACCTCAGGGTCCATAAAACCTCCGGGTTCACTACAACCTCAGGGTCCATAAAAACTCCGGGTTCACTACGACCTCAGGGTCCATAAAACCTCCGGGTTCACTATGACTTCAGGGTCCATAAAACCTCCGGGTTCACTATGACCTCAGGGTCCATAAAACCTCCGGGTTCACTATGGCCTTAGGGTCTATAACAGAACCTCAGGGTTCAACACGACCTCAGGGTCCATAAAGAATCCTCGAGTTCAGTACAGCCTCCGGGCCTGTAAGGAATCTCCGGATTCGAAAAGGTCACCTAAGGGTTGATTAAGGACTTCCAAGTCTAAATAACCTGTGGGCCTAATAAGAACCTTCGGGTTCAAGGATTTCCGAATCTTAATAGCAACCTTCGGATTTACCAAGGATCTCAGGATTCAAAGGTATCAACCTCCGGGTTCGAGGTATCAATCGGGTTTAATCATGGTCCCAGGACTTAAAGATTAAACCTTAGCACTCAGAAACCTCAGGGTTCAATAAAACAGCCTTCGGGCCTAGGTAAGGAACCTCAGGGTTCAAGGCCTTAGGAGCTTCCGGGTTCTATGGCCCAAGAACCTCAAGGTTCAAACCAAGCTAGAACTCCAGAGTTCTAAGCAAGGATCTTTCATTCCTAAAACTAAAACTCAGGTTTTTAATACTGGATTACAAGATCTAACGCTTCCTCAATGATTTTAGGTTTCAGTCAGTTCACTAACAGGGCCCAGGTCCTAGATTCTGACATCATTTCAAGGGTTCAACCCTTCCTAGAAACCTACATAATCTTCCAAGCGTCCTTCCGCCTCAAAGACACCACGAAGACTTCGCGATCTGATCTAAGTCCCTCGACTAACGACGCGTTAATAGGACCCGAGTCCTAAATCCTAATATCCTCCCAAAGACTATGTTCTCTCAAAAAACCTACGGCCATTCTACGCAACCACGAATGGCCCCAATAAGGAGACGATCTTGAGAAGTTGCGGAGGTGTGGATTCAAGAGACAAGAACGGCAGAATAAAGGCGAAAACAATAAATATTATTAGCTATCAAAGGTCCTTATTCAGCAACAAAATCATCGAAATCCGGGAAAAAGCAACAACATAAAGTAAGAAAAACATAAATAGTGCAAGATGATCAAGGCTACGGCTCCGGATGAGACGATGCCGAGTGTTGGGGAAAAATATCCCGGTGTTATTTCCCCCAGCCTCCAGGCAGGACCCAGACCTTCGGGTCCCCGAAAATAGATACCTCGGGTCCCTGCCCGAGGGATCCTCCAGCCAGGGTCCTGAACCCCGCGATAGGGTCCCTGAACCCGGATCCCCGGATCCCTAAAAATAGATACCTCGGGTCCCTGCCCGAGGGATCCTCCAGCCAGGGTCCCTGAACCCTGCGATAGGGTCCCTGAACCCTGCGATAGGGTCCCTGAACCCTGCGATAGGGTCCCTGAACCCTGCGATAGGGTCCCTGAACCCTGCGATAGGGTCCCTGAACCCTGCGATAGGGTCCCTGAACCCTGCGATAGGGTCCCTGAACCCTGCGATAGGGTCCCTGAACCCTGCGATAGGGTCCCTGAACCCTGCGATAGGGTCCCTGAACCCTGCGATAGGGTCCCTGAACCCTGCGATAGGGTCCCTGAACCCTGCGATAGGGTCCCTGAACCCTGCGATAGGGTCCCTGAACCCTGCGATAGGGTCCCTGAACCCTGCGATAGGGTCCCTGAACCCTGCGATAGGGTCCCTGAACCCTGCGATAGGGTCCCTGAACCCTGCGATAGGGTCCCTGAACCCTGCGATAGGGTCCCTGAACCCTGCGATAGGGTCCCTGAACCCTGCGATAGGGTCCCTGAACCCTGCGATAGGGTCCCTGAACCCTGCGATAGGGTCCCTGAACCCTGCGATCGTGTCCCCACGACTGGGTCCCTGAACCCTGCGATCGGATCCCTGAATCCTTCTCCCTTTCGATAAATGGAAGTTTTCCGACAAGGTGAAATCTTCCATATTTCCGAATATGGAAGAGTTTAACCTAACCTAGGCGGCTCCTAGAAGACTATATAAGGACATCTACTACCCCATACGGCGGGATCGACTTCTTGAAGGCTGAGAAACTAGGGTTAGACGGCTAGAACTAGGGTTTATACTCAACGCTTGTAATTTCTCTTGTTCTTGTTCAGTCTAATCAATAAATCTCTCTTCAAGCCTTTATTCTTACGAAATGCTCTCTAAACACTCTTAATCTCTTACGAAATACATACAAAACCCTCGGGTTATCTCCTCATCCAACGTTCCGTGGTACTCACAAAGATCCTACACAAAAATCCCCTAACACCAAGAGGAAAGCGCCAAATCCACCTCCTCCATTCGCCAAGCCCCGATTAGGCCCTCCAACGGGCCCCCAGCGATTGACGTTTCTTCCCGACCATTCCATCACGAGCTCCCGACGAGCTTGCTCTCGAATCCGCTGAACGGTCAGAGCATGATGTGCTACCACTTCGCGAAGCTGCTTACGAAGGAAGAGAACCTCTTTGTGAGGAAGAAAACGCCGGCGTAGATCGAAGGACCTGCTGCCCCTAGCACTCCTCGAGGCCGAGGAAGTTGCAACCGAAGAAACAAAAGGAGATGAGACACATGGTCTTCTCCTCTGAGGTCTGGTTCTACAATACTCATCGTACACTGATGATATTGAAGCCCTGGGAATCCCGCCTGAAATCAATATAACAAGGGGTTAGAATCAAGATCATGTCCGTCAAAAGAAAAGGTCATCTCACCCCAAATACGGCTATGGCGTAAAGATGTCTGACTCATCAGGAACAGAATCCAACGAAACCGCCTGGGAATGCCTTTCGCCAATCTCGCCAAAGTCTCGCCAGTATGGAATATCGGCCGAGCGACCTCTGCGAAAACCCAATATGAGACAAAGCAAATAATACAAGATCTATCCCGATAAGAAGAGGAGAAACGTACCGACAGACCGCCAGAAAAGAGGATAGCGTGGAGCACCATTAATCTTCATGAACACGTACCTCCTGTTCCAGGAGTCGTTTGTGGGGAAGCTCCCCCGGACGCCCCTAGGAGGCTCGTCTACCAAAGGTTCACCGTCCCGAGACCAGATCTGGTAAAAACCCTTCTTGCTCGACAGGGGAACAAAGGAATAGGAATACAAGATTTCAGGCAATCCAAAGGGAATGCTGTGGAGTTCACCCAACACCTGAATGGCCATCAAAGTACGCCATGTTGCGGGCTTAAGCTGTGAAGGAGAGAACCCGAAGTATGATGCTACTTCTGCTATCAAAAAAGGCATACCACCTCTAAAACCCGCATCCAGATAAGCCTCAAAAATAGCTATCTCGCTCGTTCCCCCATCAGTGGCTCGTTCGAATTCATCCGCACATCTTAACTCCATCGTGTCAGGAAGCAAATATCTCTGGCGGATTTCAGTTAGATCCTCTGTCCCAATATCCGATTTGGGGCCGTCTTCGTCTTCATCATCAAAAGGACGAAAGTGACGTTGTCGCAAGGGAGTCGTTGGAGAATCTTCACTACCCGCTCTTGAAGTCATTCCCGGGGTCAAGATAGGAGAGGCGAAGGGATCGCAAAACAAACGCCGGGGTCTAACATGTCCACCAACACGAGAAGCTGGGGATGTCCCTAGGGAAGCCTGATCGTTTGCCATTTGTCTCGGCAAGGGTAATAGGTCTGGCTCGGGTCTGTGATTATCCAAAGACGCCATAGCATTCGTATATATACCTGAAGAGGTTTTCCATTTAATTCGCGAAAATGGAAAGAAGGATCGACGAAAAGGATACTAGTCGAGAAAAAAGGAAGGAGCGGAAATTGGAAAATCTCCCATATTCCTTTATCCGGAAAATTTCCAAAAACTCCCTCCAAGAGGATCTCGCCGCCTTAAAACCTCCCGCAACAAGGGTTTTATCCTCGTTTCCTTTTTTGCGAAGCCCACTCCACTCAAATGACCTTATGCGAAGGCCTGTGTACCTAGTGCCTTCAAAGGGGGTCATCCCTTCCTGTTCTTCATTTAAAAAGGGATCACGACAAGGACCTGAACCTCCATGAGAAGCTATGGTACTCCAAATCTCGTGAAATCTTCACTTCGACCTTTAGCAAGGTTCTGGCCTATCTCCAGCTCTAGAAAAGACTACCAAGATCCAATAATACACGTTATCCCTTGATTCCCACGAGAAAATCAAGGAATAAGGGGCAAAATCGTCGTCCGAGTGTTGGATCGTTTCGAGGTGGCGATAAACCAGCTGAATTCTCTTTCCATTCAGCACCTTATTGGAATCCTGATCCTGAGCTACGAGCATGGTCTCTCCCTTTCCGTTGATCTCTTTGAAGCGCTTTTGAGGCTACAGCTCGTCAAAGATCAGGACAAGTATAGGCTGGTCCCTCGGAGCTTCATGTCGGTGGTTAAGAGGTTCATCTCCAACTTCAACTCGTGGAAGAAATTTTTCTTCTTTGTTCGTATAGACGCTGCGTCTGTCGAAGAGAGTTGTATCTCACTACTTCAGAGGTTGCCGAATGATCGTCCCTTCATCAACCCGCTGGCCCCGTTCCCCGAGGATATCATTGAAGTGAGGGACCTTCTTAGGAATGGTCCTTTTTCTGGACTTCCTTTACGCCGAAACGAGTTCGGAAGGCGCTAAGGTTTGTGTGTCCCGATCCTGCGAAAGCGGGGAACGACTCCGAGCCCGAAGATCAGAGTCCCGACGCTGCCCCCACTGCCGCGACGGAGTGGAACTCTTCAAAAGGGAAGGATATCGATCTTGGTGACATAGAGTTTTCGATGGACGATTCTATGCTTCCGGGATGGGATCCAGACCTTTCTTATGGCGACGGAAGCGGTTCTAGCGAGGTTCCTATTCCGGACTTCGATGATTTCTTCGCTAGTCTACCCTCGGGCTTCGATGCTCCTCCACCTACGAATGAATCAGGGAGGCCGAAGGTTGTCGCGGAAGGGTCTCGCATTATCAACGGGGTTAGATTTTTTCGAAATTTTGTGATTGCCTAGATGTTTCTTTTTCTGCTTATAACGTGTTAATCGGTTTCGCAGGGCCTTAACTTGCTTGGCTCGGCCATTGAGGCGAGCCATAGGGAAGTTATGGTCTATCGTTTTAGAGCGGAGAAAGCGGAACGAGATCTCGCCCGCGTGCAAGGCGAGATGTTGGAGCGAGATGCGTAACTTGCTCGCGATCATGCGCGGGCTGTCCGCAAGGCGGAAAGGAAGGGCAAAAGGGATATCGTCGAAGTGATGAAGACTCGTGCCTCTCAGTTCAAGGTAGAGTATGGGAACCTCAAGGATGCCTTTACCTCGGTGGGCGATTTCCGTGAGTGCCGTGGTTCAATCGGAAGTCTTTGGAGGACGCAAGCCGATGACTACGTGTTCGAGAAGGAAATGAGCTTGATGAAGAGCGGCATGAATGAACATGCTCACGCTGAGGCGCTCACTCCCTCGATCGACGGGAGAATCCAAGGGTTCTGGGATTCCATCCCGGTTTCCCCTGATATTGAGGAGGTTGCGATCGGGTTTCCCGACGGTGGCGAGGAAGTGGATCGTCCCGCGGATGCGTTCGGCGCTTTGTTGTCCGGGGACTCTTACTTTGGACCATGAGAGGTGGAGTGATCATTGAGAGGGAGGTGCTTGTCTATCCGTTCTATGTTTGTGTCCGAATGTGACCTTTATTTTGGAGGTTGTTTATTTATCCTGCGTTTGTTGCCGAGTATGGCTTTTATTTGTCTTTTTCTGCCAAGTGTGGCTTTTATTTTCCACCGCTTTATTTTGAATTCTTTCGAGTAAATTTGAAGTAAATTTGAGTTGTCGTCTCATATTTAATTCCGTTGGGACGTTCAATCTGTCGGTTTGTTCGTGACTTTTCGTAAAAATTTCTTATTCTTACAACTTTCGGGAACATTGAGATGTGAACGGAGAGACATGGTTTAAGATCTCGTATCATTTAGATATCATGTCTTGAGATGTTTGAGACCAATGCGATGGGTTTAGGGCAAGATCTAGGTTTACTTTCAGTTTAAGGTTTGTGCGGTGACTAGCCGGCTATCGTTTTTCCTGTTGCGATTTCTTCCTGACTCGTACCGATTTAAAGTCCGCGATAGGTTCTCGGCTTGATGGAGTTGTGTTTGTTTTTAAAGTCCATGATGGAGTTGCGTTTGTTTAAGACGGCTGGCGTGTTCGTCGGGGCCGGCCAATCGACGAACGGGGTGTAAGGTTTTGGTGGTCGCGTTCGGATAATTTGTTCGTATCATCTTCGAATTTTAACTTTGCGACGTCTCGCAGTTGTTTCGAGGACTATACGTGTATGTTTAAAGGATGTTTATATACTTACGATTTTGGGCCGGATGAGGCCGCTGACAAGAGTCTTAATGTTTCTAGGCGTGTCCTGAAACTTTTTGCGTTAACTGAAGCTTAAGCGTTTTCGATAAAAAGGAGTAATGTAAATTGTAGTAAAAGCTTTTGGAATTGTTTTTTAAAAACTCGATTACAATAATGCATATTTTCCTATGTGGGAGTATACGAGTATACGCACCCACTCCCCCCCCCCCC
>NC_027754.1:933974-942075 GCF_000695525.1 Brassica oleracea var. oleracea | reverse complement strand
CCGGTTGAGTTGTAGCGTCGGCTTCGGACTCGTGTTGAGTTTCAACGTCCGATGCGTTTGCGACGGCAGACGATATTAAATCGTCTTTCCTAGGGGCGTTTTGGCCAAAGATTGATCTATCTTCGTGCGTTTGCAATTTACGGTTGCAGAAGTCGTGATTTGCCTTAACTTGTGCTCTGCAAGGAAGCATAGCCGCGACTGTTTTTGACATCCCCAGATAGCCACGACTCCGCTTGGGGTCAGAAATTTGAGACCCAGGTGGTAGGTTGACGGTACTGCCTGCATGGCGTTGAGCCATGGGGTCCCCATGATCAAGTTGTAGATAGCAGGATGATCGACTACCGCGAACTCGACGATTTTCGTGATCTCCTTGGCCATGACCGGCAACTGGATTGATCCAAGAGTCATTGATACTTCGCCTGAAAAACCCGTGAGCGGTTTCGGCATCAGAATTACTTCGCCGAGTTCGATGCTCATTCGATTGAGAGTGTCGCGGAAGATTACGTTGACTGTGCTTCCCGTGTCGACGAGTACCCTTCCAACTTCTAATTCTCGTATGACGAGATCTATGATGAGCGGATCGCAGTGAGGTTGATCGATGCCGCCAGCTTCCTCCTTTGTGAAGGTGATCGAGCAATTTTGGCCATCTCGAGGAGGAGACCATGTGGGCCAGTTTGCGCTCGACTCTGCCTTCCGCTGGTAAGCCTTGATGGCCGAAACAGTATCGTTGCAGTATTGCGATCCCCCGATGATCATGTTGACTCTGCGACGATTGTTATCATTCCCCTTGTCGTCCGGCCTCCTGCCGCGTTTATCCCTAGGTTGGTTTCGTTGAGGAGATTTTTCTGCGGGCGGATTTCTGTCTGTCTTTGGAGGGCGATCGGAATCGAGGATGAGATCTTTAACGCTGGTTACTTCTTAGAGCTCTCCAGCGAGTAGCTTCGCGGCCAGCCTTGCTCCCATGATGATATCACTCAAATTACCCTAAAGAGTGTTACTCTCATCAAAAGAGGTTCAGATGTAGTACTTAGGGATCGAATCCACAGAGATTATAGGATTACTCAACAGACTTAAATAATTAGAAATGAAGATAGACTAAAAGGTTTTAATAGTTTTAAAAGCAGTAAATGATAAATCGGAAACAATATTGAAACAATAGATTGAATTGAAGTGGTTTCAAGAATGGGAAAGCAGCTAGATTCAGGTAAATCTCAGGTATGAAATGTATGCACTTAGTTTAGACTAAAGGGTTTGATAGTTTTTGGACTAAACAATGATTTGACCGGATAGGTTATCTTCGCTAGATATCGGATCTCAACTGTCGTATTTTAATCTCGAGAGAGTGTCGATCGATGTGACTTGATGTACATCGACCGATACCCCTTTGTAACGATCGACCGACAGAACGATAGTTGCGTCGATCGATGGTTATTCTGGCGAGCTTTGCGAACGGGTTTAACTTGTTCTCTAACCTTCTTAGACCAACTGTCGTTGCGCCTGAGTTAGTTAGATCACGCAAGTGGGTTCAGGCATTGAGGGGAAACGGTTAGTTGGACTCAATTAATCCTAAGATCTAAAATGAAGGTGATCAATCTCAATTTTAGCATTAAGTTCACAAGCAATGAAAGAACAATCAAAACACCTTTTTAATAGTCATATTAGCAGTACATAATTTCAACCATGGTGAGAAACCTAAATCCAACAATTGGTTTACTCAAACATATTCATGAGAGACAAAGCCATGATGGCATGAAATAAACTCAAATGAAGCATATAACACAAATAGATAGAGTATTAGAAATAAAAGAGTTTAAGATCTTCTCTGTTTTGCAGTCTCAGATTTATCTATCCAATCCTAAGCTCTTCTAATGGTAGCCAAAATGCTCCTTCTCCAAATTAGGTCTTTTTGCAAGTGTCTCCTAAAATGATACAAAACCCTAGTACATATACCTATCAGGCGGCTAGGGACTTAAGTTGCAAATAATAGATCTTTTGGGAAATGAAATCTTTTAATTCGCGATCACACTCGTGTGACTGGGCATCGATCGATGCACATGTATGTTTGTCGATCGATAGTAAGTGATTATGATCGACCGATGTTGCTCTTCAAGCATCGACGATTTTCCTTGCGTAAAAGCATTCCAAAATGTCCCAAAAGTATCATTTCCTTCCATCACGTGAATAAACCTGTAATTGCTTTGAAAAGACTCTAAAACATGATTAATACATCTTAAAACTTTTATATACCATGTATAAAAACGGGTGAAAATCATGGTATATCAACTACCACAGACTTATCCTTTGACTTGTCCTCAAGTCAAACCAACGGACAGTCTCTCTGGAAGAGGGTTGAAAACATCAGGGACTCACGGATTTGAAACATTGAAATTATCACCTCTATAATATTGCATTTCACATCTAAAAGTTCCTTCTTACAGAAATACATTATGCAATATCCTAGCTTAGCAACCATAGTCATCTAGCCAACAATCTTAACTAATCTTATCATCAATCTCCTCAACCAACCTCATTTCTCAATGTAAAAAGTGTAAGCTTCCTATGTACCGTTGGAGCCATCATTGATGTGCGGCAAGGGAAGATTGATCTCCACCTGAGGGACATAGTTATGCAGTTCGAGATGGAAGAGCTGCTGAAGAAGCCGATGTTGGATGGACAGACCTTCGAGGTGGATGAAGGGATTGATCCGCTGCAGCCTCGCGAAGGGATGATCGAGGAGATTCTTACAGAAGATCCACTCGAGCTTGCACTAGTAAGAGCTGAGGCCGAGCTGAGTGTCGTGAACATTGACGCAGATGGGTATGCTAAGATGCTTGACTCTGCAAGGAGTATGGGAAGAATGGTGGCGAGTCTAAGTCTGGGGGAAGAGAGCAACAAGGACGAGAACACTCCAACTGGAGCGCCCCCTTTACCGAACTCGCCTGTTCCGCCGAACCTACCTGATGATCCCTGGAGCGAGTTGAAGGCTCCCAAGGTTGAGCTAAAACCCCTTCCCAAGGGGCTCAGGTATGCTTTCTTGGGTCCGAATTCCACTTACCCTGTCATTATGAACGCTGAACTCAAAAATGTGAAAACTGCATTGCTTTTGTGTGAGCTTAGGAAGTATCGTAAGGCATTAGGATATTCACTAGCTAACATACTTGGCATCTCACCTGATTTATGCATGCATAGAATACACCTAGAAGATGAATCAATGACTTCTGTTGAACATCAGAGAAGGTGAAACCTGAATCTAAAAGATGTTGTTAAGAAAGAGATAATGAAACTTCTTGAAGCGGGTGTCATTTATGCCATATCTGATAGTAAGTGGGTTAGCCATGTTCATGTAGTACCTAAGAAAGGTGGGATCACTGTTATCACAAATGAAAAGAATGAATTGATGATCCCTACTAGAACATCAAACCAGGATGAATCGCGATGTAAGAAGCTTGATTTTGATACATAGAAATAGGTTTTGTAAAAATTAAAATTACGATGACTTTTTAAAAAAAAAATCATTTTATTATAATAAGATTTTTCGTATTGAAGAAATTATTTTAAAATTCGTTTTATTTTACTTTTCTTTTGTCATCATTTGTTTTATTTTAATAATAATTTAAAAAATCATTTTATTATAATAAGATTTTTTTTTGGTTTGTTTTGACCTTTTTAGTTAGGATTTGAATAAATGAAAATTAACATTATGCGAGTGGAAATATTTTAAAAAGGAAAAAATATGATTTTCTTACAATTATCTTTTATTTTATTATTATGATAGTTGGAAAATAGGAAAATCAGTGTTAAATATTTTTTTTAACACATGTCACAGTCTTATTATATAATTGTCATGTGTCGCGGTCATGTTAATTAGTAAATTTGAAGAACCAAGCTTTATATAGATGTTTTGTAAGGAATTTTTTTAATTTAACTTATATTTAAAAGTAACAGAGGAAACAACAAACCTGCTTGCTCATACAACTCAGCACCTCTCCAGTCAGCATTCCATCTAGTAAGCGTGAGTTTTGTCCTGTGAGCAAAATGAATAACGAAAGATGCTTAGAAGGATGTCAAAAAACAAAACAACACTATTTTGAAAGCAAAGACATACTCCGGATCAAACTATAACACTGCATACTCATCATCAATTTCTAAAGCCAAGACATTTTGCATTTCATATGACTAAAAGATGTATTTTTCATTTCATAAACTAGCAACTCTCCTTGATTCTATAAAAATAAAGAGGTATTCTTAAACATAAAGCAATCTCAGCTTAATCTGTTCCTAAGCAACAGTTTACGAGATCCTAGATTCACCCTTCACAACAAAAACTTCGATCGAATCATAAGAATAGATCACGACAAGTTTCTCGATCACTGTTACGTAATAAAGGAAATATGATCTTACTAGATCCAGTCTGTATGAAAATCCACCAGCGTTTGCCTCTTGATCTCCTTCTCTCTCGCGTTGTTCTTGCTCGCGTCGGTGAAATTGAAGTGGAAACAACAGTTCTGGTTATCTCGTCGCCGTCGTCATTGATCTAGTCTCCGTCGTCGTGTTGCCGTCGCCGTCGCCACGTTGTCGTCGCCGTCGAAGCTTTCTCTCTCGAGAAAAAAAGATTGGAAATTAGATTAGACTAGTATTAACCCCATGCTTCGCATGGGAATATTTTTTCTTACAAATACAATATAAAATATATTGTTATTAAGTATAAATGAATAGTTTAAGTATAGATGGATAGTTGCGAACACATGAAAAATGAGAAGCACAATGATTTTCCAAACTTTAGATTTTTTCAACCATTCTATAAAATTATATATATATCAAGAAAGATTTCAAAAGACCAGAAAAAATATCAAATTGCTCACCATATATATTGAAGGAAATTTCCAATATATCATATTGATGTAAAACCTATTTCACAGTAGAAAAACAGTTCAGCAATATGATCTTTTGTAAACAATGTAAAAGCGTTTACCTTTTATCAAAACTTCTTCTGATTGTTCTTTCGTTTTGTTTGTAGTTTAGGCTTTTTTTTCTCTTAATTATCCGTTGGCCCAAAAATGCTTCATTTTTGTTAAAGCCTAGTTTGTCTTTTTTCTTTCTTCCCTCTTCCCTCTTCCCTCTTCGTTTCTGTTTTTGTTGTATGCAAAAGCAAGGCAAATAGTTTACAAATGATTAGCCATATAAATAACAGAGATCTGTAAAACACTAATTATGTAGATAAAAGAGTTGTACGTATTATTACCTTAGTTGCTGACCGAGTTTTGAAACAGTACAATCAAGTGCCATATTCAACTTGTATGTACAACAAATTTTGGCATCAGTAGAAGATCTGAACAGAGAGAAAAATGAAAAAGATGAAGCTATGGAGGATGACAAAGAGAGATGAAAAAGAGATAACTGTAGATCAAAGAGAGAGTAAAAGAATAAGAGATTGAAAGATATATAGGAGATTAGCAGTTTCAAATCGTGATTCTTTTTAACGTGGTGGTGAAATGCGAGAAATTTTAGGGATTTAGTTATTTGGAAATTCATCAAATTTGGAAAAGTTTTTTTTTAAAAAAAATTTTAAATTTTTTTTTGCCAGATGTCAGATTCTGATTTGCCAAATGACTTGTGTTTTATTATATAAAGGATTTGTGAGAGGGTTATTTTTGTCATTTACTCTTTAATGAAAATGATATTTGTGAAAATGTCCTTATGATTGATGGTAAAAGTTAAAAATGGTAACAAACAAAGTGCAGTTGTGAAATTTCCCCCAATTACAGTCTAATCTTTTTTTATTTCTTACATTTATTTTTTCTTCATGATATTAAGAAATGAAAATTTGTATTAAATAAATTATTTGTACAAATCTGTTTTGAAATAGGTTTTGTAAAAATTAAAATTACGATGAGTTTTTTTTAAATAAATCATTTTATTATAATAAGATTTTTCTTATTGAAGAAATTATTTTAAAATTCATTTTATTTTACTTTTTTTTTGTCATCATTCTTTTTATTTTAATAATAATTTAAAAAATCATTTTATTATAATAAGATTTTTTTTTGGTTTGTTTTGACCTTTTTAGTTAGGATTTGAATAAAGGAAAATTAACATTATGAGAGTGGAAATATTTTAAAAAGGAAAAAAATATGATTTTCTTACAATTATCTTTTATTTTATTATTATGAGAGTTGGAAAATAGGAAAATCAGTGTTAAATATTTTTTTTAACACATGTCACAGTCTTATTATATAATTGTCATGTGTCGTGATCATGTTAATTAGTAAATTTGAAGAACCAGATGTTTTGTAAGGAATTTTTTTAATATAACTTATATTTAAAGTAAATTTTATTAAATATTGTAGATTTTTTTTTATTTTCTTACTAATATTTAATATAGATTTGATATATATTAAATTAATTTGTATAAAACTAATAAAAATGATATAAAATTGTATAATTATCAGAAATTTAGCCTAAACAATATTTATAAAATTAATAGATATATAAGAAACTAATGATCTTACGATCAGATATTTATTTATTTTTTAAATTGTAAAATATTTTGTAAGATTTAATAATACAAATTGTATAATTATAAAAAAAAAAATTTCGAAATTTGAAATGTTATATATGAATGTATTTATTTTACAGATGATGTATGGGCTATTAACATATTTAAGAAAAGTTTACCAAAAAGAAATATCAATATTAAAAGTAATATATGAATTATTACCATATTCTAATAAGTTTGGAAAAAAATATAAGACAATATTAAATGAAATTATCAATGTTATATTTCATTTCAGTAGTCATGTCATATTTGTTTTGTGAAATTGATTATAGAGAACATATGCGGGAAAATCAATTTGTAAAATATAGTCTAGGGGGATTGGAAAGGAAATATAAAAGATACAATTGAAGAGAAAAATAAAATATTTATTGAAAAATATGAAAACCTAAAATAAGGAAAATATTTGTAAAGAGGCCACCAGCACCCGACTTACCAGAATGTCCTGTTGCAGTACCATGCAAGAAAAGGTTCCTCTTGAAAGCACCACCATGCAAGAAAAGGTTCCTCTTGAAAGCACCATCCGTATTGAATTTGAACCAGCCAATGGAAGGAAATTCCCATAACTCAAGAACCTGAGCTTATAAGACCAAAACAATTTGGACCTGCCGAATAGACTAGAAGCACCTACTTTTTATATAAATCGAGGGTGAGAGATGAGCAAAATCCTAAACATAAAACAGCGAGTCAAATTAAAAACGGACCCGGTGATGATGATGAGTCGATGCGACGCATCCATCACAAACGAAGAAACGGAAGCTGTGTCCGAGTAGTGGGCTGCCGGAAGAGATGGTTCTAAGTTGCCTGGCCCGCGTTTCGAGATCCGAACACGCTTCCTTATCTCTCGTATCCAAGCGGCACCGATCTCTATTGACGACCCCTGAGTTGTACAAATTCCGAACCCTTTTGGGATGCACAGAAAACCTCATTCATCTATGCTTACGCATCCCTCCAGATCCAAACCCAGGCTGGTTCACCCTCTCCCTAAAACCCCTTGATCGGCGGCTGGTCCCAGTGCGGTCTTACTTCTACCAGCCTCTGGACGCAGCTTCCATGGTGGCCCATGGTTGCGGGATCTACGTCATGGGTGGAAGGATAGGCGGAAGAGCTTCGTCCAGTGTCATGTTCCTGGATTGTCGATTTCACACGTGGAGCACTCTCCCCTCCATGGGGGTGCCTCGATATTCAGCTGCGTCTGGTGTGGTGGACGGGAAGATATACATACTTGGAGGGTGTGATGACCGTGACTCCAGCAGGTGGGGAGAGGTTTTCGACCCAAAGAAGTAGACCTTGGGATGCCCTGCCGATTCCCCCGCCTAATTGTAGTCGTCCCTCAATGTGGGAAAGCATAGTGATAAAAGAGGACAAGGAAAAGTTGGTTGCTATCAATGGTGCAGGGGCATGTGTATCCTACATACCAAGTGAAAGCAAATGGAAAAAAGGGAATAAGAAAACCTCCCAAGTTTATAAGGGTTGGCACGTGATAGATAATATCGTGTACTGCAGTGCCTTAGGTGGGCGGATATTGTGGTGTGAGGCACATGAATG
>NC_027754.1:931776-933874 GCF_000695525.1 Brassica oleracea var. oleracea | reverse complement strand
ATTCGTCTCTTACACGCACATCCGGCGCGCGTGTGTCGGTATTCCTGGGGCAAGTTTTTCTGGGCAAAAAACAGTCTGGTCCCACGAATTTCAGCTCAAGATTGTGGGGCAAAAAGGTTAAAACTGTCCACTTTTTCTTCCCTCTCCTACTAGGTTGCCCAACAACCTAATTAAAACATTGGCTTGCCCAAATTTCTAATTCAAACTTAAAAGTTGTCCAATCTTCTAATTTTCCCTATAAAAATCGACTACACTTATAAAACGTTTGACAAGGTCAATTAACCAACAACTTAGCCATGACATAACTACACTGAACCATGGTTACACTAAAATAAACCAAAAAAATTAAGTTAAGCAAATCGTACGTTTTTGATACAAACCGACTGGACCAAAAAGAAATTAAGTCTGCACACTAATAAAAATGTGATCAATGAAAATGTTACTAACAGTTCAGCTAATAGATGGAAATGAATCAATGATTGACCAAATATGTTATAAGACTTCATATATATGTTAGGCTGGAGATTTTGAAATAAAAAGTAATGTAATTTAATCAAGTTCGATAAGGAATCCACGTAATATTTTCTTTTATAAAACACACATACGCAATATCATGTATAAATCGCAAATAATTAAAGCATTGAAGGGAGATATCAGATATATACCATCATGTTCGGATAGAAGCCATTAGGAGTTGATGTTGGTGTTGATAATGCATATGTAAAGGACGATGATGATGATGGTATGGATGAATATCCTCTCACATCCTCCTACATTGACATTAACGTATGACGGGGTAATTAATATCAAAAGTATACTATCGTGAAACGAATTAGATGGATTAATGATATGCCCATAGTACAATTCATTTCATAACAAATCATTTTTTATTGCAACTGATGTAGACTATCGTCAATGTAACATTTTTTAGATTATAATAGCATAAATAACCATTGCAACTATTAGTACTTATAATGAGATTCTAAATGATAGAAAATAAAATGGTTTTTCACCTGATCAGGCATGATATTTGTGTCGAGAAAAATAAAGATAGGTATCGTAATTTTGGGTTATATTAGATTGTTAGATCAAAAAAATATTAAGGTAAAATTTGATTATATGCATGTAAAATGTTACCTGAGGATGCAAAGAAGGATTGTAATTGTTGAAGCTGTTGCAACTCATCTCACCGTGTAATCTAATCTTCTCCAGTTGTGCTACCCCAAGGCCTCTTTGTGGCTGCTTTGGCTTCTCGGAACCATTCTTCTTCCCTCTTCTCGTAGCCGGAGATGAAGAAGATGATGTTGGAGACGGCGAAGATCCTCTGATGTTTGGTCTACCAAAGAAACTACTTCCCATTCTTGATGTACACTGGAAAATCAAGTACTAGAGAGAGAGAGAGACCTTGTCAAAATTGGTGATCTCTTTTTTATAGAGATTCCATTATATATGGTGAATTGGTGATCTATTTTTGGGCTTTTTGCAAGATTGACTCAAAACTCAAAGTCAAACCTAAAACTAATTCATGCTTTTCTTGGATTTTTCTTTTGCCCTATTCACCCCCACAAGTTCATGATATTCACGAAAATACCATCATATTTTTTTTATTTTTTTTTTCCGAAAATGATATTTTTACTCTCTCACCCTCATCATCTTCAAGTAATTACAAGATTGCCATTGTGATCAATATCCCAACCACCATGAACAACCAATTTGAAGCTCTTAATGCACCTAAAATCGATTTACACTCTCTCTTTCTCACTTGTTATGAACTAAAAACAACATCTCTTTCACTTTGCCTCCATATTCATCCAAAAAACTCAAGCTTTTGATTCAAATTTTTTATGGTTTATAGAGCCATTCAAGCATATTATTCTTGGTGGGTTACTTTTGTTTGAGATTGTGGGTGGTTGGAGAAGACTCTGTGTGCTAAGGAAGTCATTTCACTAGTTTAAGGTATGAAACTGAAATTTTTTCCAGATCTGTTTGTGTAGAAGACTTACCCGAAAGTAGTCTGGCTGTAGAAGACTTACGGGTAAGTCTTCTGGTCAAACGAACGACTTACTTTTAAGTCGTCATCTTTGTTTGTTAAAAAAAA
>NC_027754.1:904466-927087 GCF_000695525.1 Brassica oleracea var. oleracea | reverse complement strand
CTATACACAGAATTAAAACACTTAGGTAAATTTTAAAGTTTTCAAAAAAACATTTATGCATTCCAAAATCTAACCCTAAGAACACATACAATACTACAACATATGTTGGCAAAACCTAAACCAAAGAATATCATGACTCACTACTTTCACTCATCTATGTTGAAAACAATTAAC
Organism: Brassica oleracea var. oleracea; assembly: GCF_000695525.1. NCBI lineage: Eukaryota > Viridiplantae > Streptophyta > Magnoliopsida > Brassicales > Brassicaceae > Brassica > Brassica oleracea. The sequence goes on along the minus strand of NC_027754.1, from coordinate 926,913 downwards.
TTTTGTTATATCTTAATTTATATCTCTTAAAACATATGTTAATTACATGATTTCAATTTTTCGCTTATCAAAATATTTTTTACAAAATTTTTAAATTATTTCTAAGTAAACCTAGTCCAGATAAGTCGTCTGGACGACTTTCTGGTAAGTTCGTCTGGACGACTTACTGGAAAGTCGTCTGGGCAGACGATTTACGGGGGTTAGAAACGTAAAAAAAATTCGGTTTTTTTGTTTGTTTACAAAGGGTTGGTTGTAATTTCAATAGTCTTTTAGGTTACTTTTGCATTTGTTTCAAGTTTGGGTTAACCTTTGTGTTTGAAATCAAGTTGTGAGTCATAATTTTCCCTCTCTTTTTTATAGGCTGCTTCTAACAGTATTTAAAACCTTAGTATAACTACTGCGTCGCTGGATCAGATTGTGTCCAGATTTCAATAGATACGCCACGCACACAAATACAAATTACATAGATTTTATGCCCTTAATTATTTTGATTTCCAACTCTCTTTATATTTTAATTTTCAATTAGTTACATAATGTGTAGTAAAATAATATAAATGATTGGATTAAATTAACTTAATTATTTGTTTTGCTTTTGGATGAATTCCAACACAAAAGACTTCGATGATGATTCGAACGAATTATTCCCCTCTCCCTCTCTGTAATCCAATTATTCTGCTCTAATTGAGAAATTTATTATAAAAAGCGGACTTATCACAATATTATTTTCATATTGACCCAAGTTGAAGGGGTTTATTATAAAATTACGTATGTTACTTATTTCCAATATTTTTATAAATCAAGATTCGAACAGTACTGTAACATTATGTGATTTGTGGTGGATAAAAATATGTGCCAATGTTCGTATTGTATTATATTCTTCACAGCGAGTATAAGGAATGAGATTATTGTAAAAACAAAATGGTATCACTTTTCTTTAATCTTGTGACGATCATTATAATCAAGGAGATAATATTATCAACATAATGAAGTGCAATATATAGAGTCACTGAAACATAAGACCACCATAGTTTGAGACTCCAATTAGTCTTGCATACCTCTAGTTATTGCTCTTATGTTCATAGAATGAAAATGCCAAGAGATCCTTATGAGAATATAACAAGATGGATCAATTATGACCTATTTTAACATGAAGCAAATAATACATCAGTTATGCCCTAAATTAAATATCATGTCAAGATCCGCAATCTGACTACTCAAGGCAAACTACAAGTCTTCTTCTTCAACAATTATTGATGCTCTTCATCAAGAACTAAAACATTAAGAAAATTCGCACAATAGAAATGAAATGGTGCTACGAATGATGGATCACCATTTATGTGACATGCATTTCAACTTGGTAAGGTAATTTCTTTGGGACAATCTAGTGAGAATGGGCTCTGAGTTGTTTCGAACGACTGTAATCACTATTTAATTGTTCTTTCCGTGCTCTTTATTTTTGTCTTTGGATGAGTACTGCACAAACCTTAGAAGATATATCTAAAAAAACTATGTAACATATGGTTTTGAAGGACCATTTAATCTTTTTTTTGATGAAACTAAAACATGTACGTATAGATGGATATTTAATAAATTAATATTTTAAATTTTATTTTTAGAATTCTTATGATTTTTTAGAATTCTTATGATTTTTAGAATTCTTATGATTTTTATTAATATCATCAAATTATAATTAACGTATATGAAGTTTATAGAATAAAAAAAATATTTTTAACCTATTTCTAATTTTTAATACTTTGGTTTTAGTTAATAGGCCTATTTTTTTTAAAAAAAATATTTTATATTTGCATTTATAAAGTCATACATAAAAGTGTTAAATGTAAAATAAAATTTTAAAAATATAAGAAGGGCAAATCTCCAAAATAGCACATTTCTAAGTTTATATCACAAAAATAGCACTCAAAAACTAAAATGACCAAAATAGCATCTTTCTAAGTTTATCCTTTGAAAATTTTAATTTTTTTATTTTTCAAAATTTGAAATCTTATCCCCAAAACCTCATTTCTAAACTCTAAACCCTAAACCCTAAACCCTAAACTCTAAGTTTGTGACTTTTGATAAAAGATTAAGTGCTATTTTTGTGACTTTTGACCTTGAGTGTTAGTTTGGGAACATAAACTTGATTTAGTGCTATTTTTATTTTTTTCTCGTATAAGAAAACAAAACTATTTTGTAGAGATCATGATAAATTTTAAATAAATTTGATGTTTGAATTTAATAGTAAAACTAAAATAAATAAAACATTTTATGTCATTGTAATAAGAAATTCAGACTAAATTTTTGCTAAAAATAAAAAAGAAAATTATTTTATAATTATAAAAAAAAATATTTTGGATAGATTTTCAAAATCTCACGACCTTTCGTAGGAGCCATTTAAAGCTTTTATTTGAATATATATCTGATAAGACTTCTCTTGATATCTTCCTCGGTGTGAATAATCTCTCTCTCGATTTCCCCTGTTCACGGACCTCTATCTTTCACAGGGGATCGAGATATCTTTTTGTGTGTAAATTATCTTTCGATCTCTAAGATCGATCATCCTTTCGGTTAGCCGACTTTTGATCTTCGCGGTGGCGATTTTTGTTGTGTTTCTCTGTCTCTTCGTTGAAGCGGATCTACAAGCTACCTTTTATCTTCAGTGAAGAAGAGTTATCAATCTGCTTTCCACTGGGTTTCACTTGACATCTCGATAGTTACTTGGTCAAACACCTTCTTCACCGCTTCTCTGATTTCTTTTTTAGGAGAATCAGTCTCCGCTATGTTTATGTAGCCATCTATGGAGTAAGTGGAGCATCTTTGATAGAAAGAAGGAAGAGTTGATGGAAACTGAAATCGTTTACGAAGGAGATTCAGTAGAGGCGGCATTTGTTGCATGAAGGACACGTGGTGTCTCGTGAGGCTTCTTCAACTGACGCGTGGGTGAAGAGATTGCACAAACCGCTTTCGTTTATTTTCTAAAACCTAATGTAAACTTCTTTGGGCCTTACTTGTTTAGCCCAATACCAAAAAAAAGAGGCTTTTATTTGATCTGTGTAGAGATTTGTCTGTCTTTGTAAGCTAAATAATTGGACCAAAAGCGTTATTCTAAAGCATTGCTACTCAGGTTTTGTGCAGTCACGAGTGAATGTTAACGTGTCGGTGTATGAGTGGTTCGTAACACCTATGCTGTGTTTTGACTTTTGATTGTTCTTAATTTCTTTTAACATTAAAAAAAAAAAAAAAACGGCGATCGGACGGTGAAGAGGCAACTAGACTTCAAAACTTACGAATAGTAATCGTTGGATGAGAGTATCTAATAACAACCGTAGGATCAGATTGCATCGTAAATCTATCCGTCTAATATAATCCCGAAATTGAAATTTGAAAAGATGTAATAGAGAGAGGGACGAGAGAAGCTTTTTCTCTCAAAGAAGAAGAAGAAGAAGAAACCCAAAGTCTCTGTCTTTTCTTCAAATCTCGCTACTTCTTCTTCTTCGTTCTGGTGCTTAAACCCTTCAAAGCCCTAATTTTCTCGATCTCTTTACAAGTGGATCAAATTTCGAATTTCAAAATTGCCGTTTGAGTTTCAGTGTATACGGGTCGAGGGTTTTCTAGTGCGGAAGTGATTAATCCGCCATCGGATCTTGAATCGTCCGTGTTTCTCGAGCTGATTTGTGTGATCCGTTGCGTTGATTATAAGCTCTGAGCTTTAAAATTTTCTGGGTTTCTGCGGATACTGAGAAATTTGAAAATCTTCAGATGGGAGAAGGAGACGAATTCCCGCCTAAAACGGAAGAGTTTGATGCCCCGACGAAGAAGACGGCGAGGCAACTCGACTTCGCTGGTGGGCATTCACAGGCTAATCAAGCTCCTGCCACGGTGGCGGTTCCGATTCCACCTTTACAATCTCAACTCCCAATTAGGCTTCCGTAAGTTTCAAAAGAATCGTAGATGATGTTGAATTCAGATTTGGGGATTGAAAGTATAGAGATCTTTATACAGATTGATGTTGAATTTCATAATCTCACGCTTGTTTCTTATCGTTTAATCCCTAGGAAGCCAGAATCTCCGAAGCCTAAGCCAAGGCCTGTTGTCGAAGCTGGAGATGGAACCACCCCTCTGAAGAAAAAACACTGTAACTGTAAACACTCTCGCTGCTTGAAGCTGTAAGCTCTTTTTGTTTTCTCTTTCTTACTTCAGTAGTATGTTGTTTGTTATAGACTCATTTTGTTTGAGTGAAACTCTATTAAATGTTGTATTGGTCAGGTACTGTGAATGCTTTGCATCCGGCACTTACTGTGATGGTTGCAACTGTTTAAACTGTTTCAACAACGTTGACAATGAACCCGCCAGACGAGAAGCCATTGAATCAACTCTCGAACGCAATCCTAATGCCTTCAGGCCTAAAATCGCTAGCAGTCCACACGACCCACGAGATAACAGGGTATATATATTGAGTGTGTGTGATGCTGCTTTAAACTTATGCTGCTTATGAATTTCAATTTCAAATTTGCAGGAGGTGGTTGGTGGAGTTGTGATGTTAGGGAAGCACCACAAAGGCTGTCACTGCAAGAAATCTGGATGTCTCAAGAAGTACTGTGAGTGCTTTCAGGCAAACATCCTTTGTTCTGACAACTGCAGATGCTTGGGCTGCAAAAACTTCGAAGGGAGTGAAGACAGGCTAGCTCTCTTTCACGGTGAGCATTCACATGGTGCGGCTTATCTCCAACACGCAAATGCTGCCATAACTGGAGCTGTAGGTTCCTCGGGGTTTGCATCTTCTCCTGCTCCTAAGAGAAGGAAAGCTCAAGACATTTTCTTCAACCAAGCAGCCAAAGATCCATCTATTAATAGGCTTGGCCAGGTAAAACCAGGTCCCTAGTTTCTGATTGATGATTAGGGAGAGTGAGAACTTATTGTATTAGTATTGGTATCAGGTAAGTAGCGGGAAAACGACATCTTCAAAACCTGTTTCTCGTCATGGAGGCCCATCCAAAGTTGTATATAGGTAAAATGCGTTATATGTTTGCATAAAAAGCTAAATCTGAACCAGAGATTGCAGAAACTGATTACACATATTTTCTATTTAAGGTCTCTCTTGGCAGATATAATTCAACCACAGGATGTGAAAGCACTTTGTTCTGTTCTGGTAGCTGTATCTGAGGAAGCAGCCAAGACATCAACAGAGAAACGGTTGGAAAATCAGACGGAAACTTCATTAGCTTCTTCTGCGCAAGACAATAACAATGGTACCGAGGTTGAGAAGGCTGTGAGTGGAAATGAAGCTGGTGCAGATGAGTCCAATTCAGATGGCTCTAAAGGAAAGTCACTGTCTCCCGAAACCTTGGCTTTGATGTGTGATGAACAGGACACTATGTTAATGGTTGCAGCTTCGTCTAATTGTTCGGTGGAGCCACCAAACGGGCAAGACCAAGGTTATGCAGAGCAGGAGAAAATAGTATTAACCAAGTTCCGTGACTGCCTTAACCGAATCATCTCATACGCTGAACTAAAAGGTCTACTACATCTCTTCTCTCATTATGGCCAAACAGAAGATTCGCGTTCTAAAAGCTAGTTTTGTTTGTTGCAGAATCAAAGTGTTCTTTGTCAAGGATGGATACAGAGTCACCTGTACACGCGGCTGTGAAAGTAGAGCAGGTGGTTCAACAAGGAGCAGTCACAAACGGAGTTCCACAAACCACAATACAAGAACCTTCCCAGCTAACTTCTTCATACACACAAACTCAACAGCCTCAAGCTCCATCTGAGAAGAAAGATCTATGAATCAAGACATTTTACTCTTAACATTACTTTACAGAGAGCAACAATGGCAGCTGAATCCGATTTTCCATGCTTAATTTATGAGGTAACAGCCACCAATAATGGCAGATGATTACAATAAATGTTCACGAAGGTTGTGTTATTAGACTTTTTTTTCTTAGTTCTTCCATTAAAATTCTTGGTTTTGATTTATAAATGTTTCTTTGCGACTTGTTGACATTATCTGTGTACATTGCTGTTACTTAGTCCACTCGATTATTTTACATATTAATATTTCTTTTAAGAGTTTTTTTTTTGGTTATAATGTTACGTATTTATCATGTTCTTGAAATATTCAAACAGCTACTTATTGTGAAGTAAATCAACCAAATCAATTATATTGCTTTAGAAAGATAATAATAGCCAGTTCTTGTAACCTCAAAGCTTGTATCACTGAAGTATATAACTCTCAATGCGTTTTCAATTGAAATAAAGATTCATATTCATATCTAAGGAGGGACATAGACCTAAGCTTACATTATACACCTTTTTGTAAACACACAAATCACAAATGAGAGGAAAGTTACAACAATGAAGAAACTGAAAAGACGCACACTCATCATCAAACATTCAAAACCACAAATCCCAACAAAAACTAGAAACTGTATCCTTCTGCATGAGTTTCTCTAAACGCTTGTAGCTCTGTCAATGGAGGCTGCCGGTTTATCCATTGTCGATAGAATTTGCGGCATTGACATTCCACCCGAAACAACAATCTCTGCAGATCAGCAATGATATATTTATGTGAAGTTCAGAAGCTTTCTGCTAATTGACTTTGTTAATAGTAAAGAGGTTCGCGATCTCACCTATGCCTTCCCGGACCGAGAGATTTGGCCTGATAACGTCGTTACTGTTGACAAGTAGGATATCTCCGATGTAAAGGTGGTTCGTTGGAACATATACACAACAAAGTTCCTCCTCTGTTGGGTAATTCTGCAAGGACAAAGAGCATTATAACACACATAAATTGTCTAGATTTTCGTATTCATAAGTTAGAAGCAGTTCAAGGAACAATAAACGAAATCCCTAGTACTCACCTGAAGAACAACAGTTGATGTAATAAACCCGAACGCGTATTCGCCTACACGTGGATGCCTGATGATTGCAACTTCCTTGAAAGCTTGTGTATTTTGATCTGTCAAAAAAAAAACATGGTATGAACAAGGATAAGAGACTGGAATATTCAAATCAAAGTATAATGGTGAGAATGCAAAAAATGAGTTTTTTTCATTAAGAGACCAGGAGAAATGGCAGTGCTGATTTGCTTGGAAGCGTTGTAGATGTGACGAACAAATGGCATCCGCTTGATAAACCACTCCCCCAGGTTCAGAACCGAAGCCCCCAACCATGAGGACATGAACACCCCGACCAAGAAGATGAATGCGATTGAAGTCAAGAAACCGAAACCTACAAAAAACCAAAAAAAATCAGACTCATGTGAGATAAAGACACTAACCAGATGGTTGACTAGAACACGAGGGGGAATGCAAACGCTTACCAAAAATGTTGATTCCAAGTTGAGCATAAATGGGAGAGAAGAAACCATCAACAAAGTGAATAAACCACCATGTTATATAGAATGTAATCGCAATGGGAAGGAGGATAACACTGCAAAGAGAACAAAGACAAATGTGGTTAGAAACTAACAAACAACAATATATGAAATCTGTGATCAAATGACAGATTTCAAGTCTTGCTTGCTTACCAGCCAGTCATGAACTTCTTTGAGGCCCAACCCCTTATGAACAAGCTTAAAGTCTGCAGAAAACAGCTAAAGCATCAAACCACACTGCTCTGTGTGAACCAGAGAGAATCAAGAATTCTCCAAAGCAAAAAAAAAAAAACACACACTTGGAATGCACTAGACAATCAGAAAGCTTCAAACTTGATGTCTTTCAAATAAGAAACTTATCTCTAAAGAAGTAGTTGTTGTTAATTTCTTTCTAGGGCAAAATCAATTTCTCAGATTTTTTTGAACACTAAAAAGGAACTCGGAGCTTTAAATCAAATCGAATTCGATTGTTAATCTTGAAATGAGCAAAGGAGGAAGAACATGGTCGTAGCTTTCTAGATCAGGGAAATTAGAAAGTAGACCTCGTGGCTAGCCTGATGATGCGAAGAGGAAGAGGAAGACGGCTTCGAAGTAGAACCTTCCTCTTTATCAGCGACGGGCATCAGAAGCTCCAGATCTCTTTCTCGATTGGCCATCACCACCGTCGGCTTCTCGTCTCCCATCGCCAGTCGAAATCTTCTCGGAGAAGAGAGAGAAATGTCGGAGGACTTCAGGGCACGGAATCGAGTGGCGGTGAGATGAGACTTTTCGCCGGCGACTGTGTGAGCACATAAAGTGGTTCAGCTACTAGTTGTTACCTCCTCCTCCAACTTGAAGCGGACTCTCTCTCTCTCGTTTTCTTCGGGTCCTTGTTCAGGATTGGGTCGGGTCCTTCGGTTCTGAGCTCTTACTTCTATAATTTTTTGGTTTGGTTTTCAGTCAATTTTAACCCGGTACTAAATATTTATTACAAAAAAAAAAAGTCGGTTAATTTTGATCAGGTTTAGGTAGAGCTGTTCAATATGGTAAAACCAAACCGTACCGTACCGAACCGAACCGAACCGAAATAGACAATATAGTTTGGTTTTGGTATATACTATATAAACCGAATGGATATAATTTTATAAAAACCGTAGGATTTGAATATGGTTTGATATATAACCGATTAAACCGAATAAACCGAACAAAACCGATTGAAAGTAGAAACAAGTAAATATGTATCTATTTTATAACAATACATGAAAATCTATTTGTTACATAAGTTAAATTTGTGTTAATAACTATTACCATAATTTTATAGTAATAAAAAACCTTAATTTGTAAAACACTTGAACTATAACTAAATTACAATACATCGCAATTCAGACATCTTATTTTTTAAGTTTTTTTTAATCTTTTTGATTTATTTTTGTCTTCACTAAATTAATATAAAGATTATAAATTTGATGGATAATAATTAATAGAAAATTTTCAATTGAAAAAATATAACTTTAATGAACACTAAATATGAAAGAGTGGAAAAACTTTTCTTTCATGTTTCTGTTTTGTTTCATATTTTTATTTTCAAAATTTCAAGCTTTGATTTTAGTTATAGATTTGATTATTTTATTTGACGGTGGAATCATTTTTACTTTTTTGTTCATTTATTAACATGTAATATATTTTTAATAAATTACTGTGTTGACAATATGACTCTAAAATTCATATAATATGATCTCAAACAAAATAATTATGTTTTCTAGTATAAAACCGAATAAACCGAAAAGTGACGGTATATAAACCGAACCGAACCGAAGTAAATATGAATTTAGAATGGTAGTTATATTTTACTAACCGAAATACCAAAAACCAAAAAAACCGAACCGAAACCGAACCGATATCCGGATTGAACACCCCTAGGTTTAGGTCATAAAACCCTAAAATATGCAAAAATCCAAAAATATATCTAAAAACCAAATTTTTATTTAAAATTCAAAACTATATCTAAACTAAAATAAATATATGTAATACCAAAAATATATCCGAAATACTTAATATTTACAAAAAACCGTTGGATAATTTGAATACTCAAAAAAAATCTTGGTTAGAACGAACCTTCCGAACCAAAACATGCGGGTGCAACAGAAAAATACCTTACACGTTTTTTAAATAAACCCGAATCCAATACAAACTTGTATTCTCATACCGGTTCCAATTCCAAAATTTGTTTTTGGTGAAATTTTTAAGTCTAGATAACGTATATCTTTGTCGGGATGGAATCCCCAATATATTAATAAAGAAACATTTAAAAAGTTATAACCAATAGTTAGTTTGTACTAATTAAAAAAGTATCATGCTGAGTTGTCACGTAATTGGAATCCTAATTTTGCTTACGTGACGGCTTGAGAATCAATTGAGAATTTTGTTAGTCCAAAATTAAATTGATAGAGAATGTTATATTATGGATCATTCATTTATCAAATTGAAATTATTATATATTCTTTCCTTAAATAAAATCTATGGAATTACCTAATTTTTTTTTTTTGACAGCAAACATTCATAGACTCATGTAGACTCTGTAAACCAAGGCGGTAACTCGGCATCCATGTGTACGACGAAAGACGGTTGATTCCGAGCACTGCGTGCCAAGCGATCCGCCTTTATGTTTTCCGTCCTAGGTACATGAACGATATCTGAGTTGGTGAAGCTTCTTCTCAAAAGCATAATGTCTTCCAGGTAGCTTTCAAATGTTGGTCATTCCTCTGGTTCTGAAACCATCTTCACCAATTGAAAACAATCCGTTGCAAACGTCACCTGAAACTGTCTTAAATTCTTCATACATTCCATTGCCCAAATTAATGTCTCCATCTCCGCATGAAGAGGGGAGAGACATTCCCTTACATTCCTTGCCGCTAACAAACCGTCAAATCCCGGTAGCGTGTTGAACCAGCCTTGCCCTGAAAATAAGTCATTATCTTTCCAAGAACCGTCTGTGAAACACCATCTTCCTGTAGTCCCTGAATTAGGTCTTATATGTACTTCATGTACCAACCTAGGATTATTGATAACATGTGTCTCAGCCCAAAGTATTGGTTCCAATTCGGCTAAATTAAGTGTTTCCCTCGGATCAATATCAAAATTACTGAAAACTTTATTATTCCGGCCCTTCCACATGTACCATAATATCCATACAAACTGATGGTCTTCCATTTTTGGGTTAACTCTCCAAAATATATGGCCCATGTTGGCAAAAAGAGAGCCCATAGGAAAAAGATTTGGATTCGAATCTTGGATAGTGGCCACACTTGACGTGCCGGGGGGCATTCAAAGAACACATGATTTATTGATTCCTCCGGATCTCCACACCGTGCACAACATGTATCTCCTTGTATTCCTCTCGTTTTTAGATTTTTTGTTACCGCTATACAACCTGTCAACAGCTGCCATAAGAAATGCTTTAACTTTGGAGGACACTTCACTTTCCAACAAAATGCCTTAAGTATATCCACATTTGGTCCATAAACTTCTGGTGGTTTTTCCTTATCAGGATAGATCCTTTCTACTTGATACCCTGATTGTACCGTGTATTTTCCATTATTAGTGAAATGCCATTCATTCCTATCTTCCATCTGATTTCTACTCAAAGGAATATTTTCAATCATTTTTGCATCTTGGGGTTCCACCAATGTCCTAATGGCCTGTAAATTCCATGTTCGGGATTCCTGATTAATGAGAGAATCTACTGTGAGGTCCGGGTAACTATTATGAAAGTTTTTGTTAGCTGGTCTCGGGTGAGTGGATGGGATCCAAGGATCATTCCATACTGAAATAGATGACCTTGTTCCAACCCTTTTGATTAGTCCTTTACAAACCAGAGATCTAACAGAAGTAATTCTCCTCCAGCCATATGACGGAGAATATGAGCGAATCAGTTCCATGGGTGAAGCATTCCTGAAGCACCGTCCTTTGAAAACTCGAGAGAAAAGAGTATTTGGCTTCTCGATCAGCCGCCACAATTGCTTTCCAAGCATCGCCGTATTAAAATCAGTCAAATCCTTGAATCCTAGCCCACCATTATCCTTGTGTACACATAATTTATCCCATGATTTCCAATGCATGCCTCTTGTGCTTCCTCCTGGACTCCACCAAAACTGAGCTACTGCACTCGTTAGTTTCTTAACTGTAGCTTTCTGTAACTGTAGCATCCCCGATCCTTGCTAAGGATCGTTGGAACGGGCCATGGGATGAGGGAACGTGCAAGCCAGTCGAAAGACTTTAAGGCAAGTGTTCCCTGGTCTGAACAAAAGGTTAAGTCCGAGGAATGATCTGGACTTAGCCAAGAAAAGGGAGAAAAACGAAGAAAAGGAGCTGGACCGAGCTAAGGAAGAGTGTAAAGAGCGGGACGAGCTGGGCGAGCTGGGGAACTGGTCGAGCAGTATGCTGGACAAGCTCACTGAAGCTAAATCAGCTCGATAAGCTAGTGGACTGAGCTCAACCAGCTGGACCGACTGTCAGCTAGCTCGACTCAGCTGGGTAGAGTGTTCGGCGGTTGGGCCGGTTGGACGAGCTTGGGGAGGTTACGAGTTGTCGGCTGGATCAGGTGCGGAGCTGGACTGGTCTGACTAAGCCTTGCGCGTGTGGGAAACGTGCCAAGCTGTTGGAATCGGTTTCTGGCCGAAGAGGCGCGTATGGATAACCGCCCAAGCGGTTGAAAATGCACCCTTTCGCCCTATAACCGTCCCTGACTGAGTTTCTCTAAATATGGGGCCTTGGGGTCGGTTTTGGACACGGATTTTCTTAAGGAAAAACACCAAAGTTCGATCAGAACCAAAGGTATCCGAAAGAGAGAGAGAGACTTGTGCGACCTGAAGAGAAGGCTTGACCGGAATCAAGTCTAGAAGGCGATCTGACCGTGATTGCAGGAAGAACGATCCGATCATGGTGGATCTAAGGGAGAAGGCGAAGCAGACTGCGACTGTAACTCCGGAGCGCACGTCTAAGGTATGGACTGGATAAGCCATCGTCGTGGCCTTCGGGTGAATCCGAACGGGGCTTTGGCTGATCGGCCTAATCCGGTTTCGTCGTTCAATCCTTACTTGATTGCCTCTTCTTTCTTCTGTATGAACGATCGGGTGTCTTGGTCTTAGGACCGGGTAATGGATCATGGCTTAGAGCCGATCCGATCATGCGATCCAATGCTTAAGTGTTGGATCCGATAGATCACAGATCATAGTCGTTTGGCTTGATCGATTTATGGACGATCCGGATGGTTCAGCGAGTAAGACGGTTTGATCTAGATCCGCAAACTGAACTTGATTGATCCGGTTAAACAACTGGATAAGTCAGATTATACTAAGGGGATTTTCGGGTTGAACTTAGAATGAACCGATTATTGTTGCATGCATTAGAAACTGACTGGTTAAGTTATCAGATAGATGCTTACGTTTTGTTGGTTTCAGGACATGATGGTGATCGCTGGAAGGACTTGGCTTAGACGTGAAGACTCGAGGCCGCAGATGGATGGGTGGTTGGATAGACTGATTAGGATCGAACAATTGTAATAGCTTATAGCAAACTCTCAATTTGTATCAAATCCTTTGTGATATAAATAAAGAATCACTTTATCTTTTCAGCATATTGACTCTAATAAAACGCATAAAGACTCTATAAAATGAATCACAAAATATATGAAAACGGACTTAAGAATATCCAGGCCTTAAAATCGAACTAGACGGCCTGGTGTATCCATGGTCGATCCAAAGGAACCTCACCGGACTTAGAGTCCGTGTTAGGGCGCTTTAAGTTGGTATCAGAGCATGCTTGATTCTAGGATTAGTTGGGTTATGGGGAAACCACTCATCCGGCTCGGGTCTCACGGTAACGTTTTGCTTAGTCTAGGATGTTTTATATGTTGCGGTGGTTCGCTAACATGTTTTATCCTCAGGCTGGAAAAAGCAAATCATCAAGGACAAGGAAAGACAAGGGACCGGCTGAACCAAGTGCCGCGGCTTTGGATGGAGTCAATCCATTGAACACTAGTCCGATCGGACCTGTGATTGGAGAGAACGCTGGTGAAACACTAACGGTTCAGACCAACCTTGTTGATACCGGGACTCGGGTAGAGGATGACCCTCTTAACCGCAACCTGGAACAGCATGACGAGGAAGTCGTTGAGTCCTTGAATGCGGGACGTCACTCGGCTCCGGCTGCTGGAGCGAGAGACGAACAGGCCGGACGTAGGCGTCGTCGGGCCGCAGAGCCATCCATGAGGGAACTCTTGAAGGCATTGACGGCTATGGCAACTCAAATAACTACCCTGACGCAGGCGTTCACACCCTTGGTGAACTCGTCTGTTGGGCAATCGACTCGGATTCCTACGGCTATTCCTTTAGTTGGAGGAGAACGGGTCATGGAAACAGCTAGGCCTGGGCATTTCGGGTATCGGTTCGGTTCGGTTCGGGAATTTCGGGTTTCGGGTAGTTCGGATAGGGGCTAGAGGATCCATTTAGTATTTGACCTATTTTCGGTTCGGTTCGGTTCGAACAGTTTCGGGTTTGATGTTATATGTATATATAATTAATATTTTTATATATTCGGGTACCCGTTCGGTTCTCGGTTCGGTTCCGGTTCGGTTCGGTTATTTCGGATATAAAAATATAGGAACCGTTCGGGTATTTGAGGGTATTGGTCCGGTTCCGGTTTCGGGTATTTCGGTTCGGTTCCGGTTCGGTTCTTCGGTTCCGGTTATTTTGCCCAGGCCTAGAAACAGCCGGAGTGGTAGAACTGGACCCAGAGCCAGTCCATGCCGTGAAAAAGGTGGATTACCTGAGTGTGTTGCAACACATAAGCCGTATGGGAACCAAACACTTCAAAGGTAGTACCGATCCAATCGAAGCAGATGAGTGGAGGAGCCGTCTGATCTGGAACTTCAAGTCTAGTCGCTGTCCAGATGACTACAAGAAGGATATCGCGGTCCACTTCCTTGAAGGGGATGCGCACAACTGGTGGATTGCCGTGGACAAGTGTACTGGAGGAAGCATCAATAGGATTGAGGACTTTGTGTACGAGTTCAACAGGAAGTACTTCCTAGCCGAAGCTTGGGATCGGCTTGAGGCAAAATTCTTGTACCTCACCCAGGGTCGCAAAACCGTGCGTGAGTATGAGGAAGATTTCAACCGTCTCAGGCGGTATGTTGGGAAGGAACTGGAGGACGAGTCGGTGCATGTGCGTCGGTTCTTCCGCGGGCTGAGAGTAGAACTCCGTACGCACTGCTCTGTCCTCAGTTTCCATACTGTCTCGGAACTGGTCGAGAAAGTTGCCTTGCTGGAGACAACTCTTGCTGAGGAAAGCCGGGTGAAGTCACACACCCAACATGCTTCGGGTAGCAGGTCAAACGACCGAAAAAGGAAGAGGGATCAGGTCGATGAAGGCGGTAAGTCTTCGGGAAGTCGATCTGAGTGCGCCCAGTGCGGTAGGAAGCACGTAGGCGAATGCTGGAAAGCAGTGAGTGCCTGCACCCGATGTGGTAGCAAGGACCATGCGATCCAGAACTGTCCAAAAATGGACCAAGGGTAAGGAAAAGTGACAAGTGAGGATGGAAGATCCTGCTTCCATTGCGGAAAGACGGGGCATTACAAGAGGGAATGCCCAAAGTTGCAAGGCGAGCAGAAGAGAAATCTGGCGGATGTGGATAGGTCAACCCATGGCATGGGACAGACCACGGCACCACGGGTTTATGAGCATTCGAAGGAGTCTGGCGAGTCTAGCACCTTCCGAGCGATCACTGGTACGTCACTTCGCCATGGCCTATTTCTATTATTGCATTGCATGGAACATTGAATGGGTAGAGAACTCAGCCTGAATGATTGTAGGGACCTTGAGTATTGGCGGTGTAGATACATATGCACTTTTCGATTCTGGGGCAACACATAGTTTTGTGAACCCGGACATGATCGGAAAGGGGATGTTCCAGAAGGAACGGGACGGGTGTTTTGGCATAGTGAATGCAGCCGGTGGGCAGGTCATGCATTTGCTAGGGCTGGTTAAAAACATTCCGGTTGTGATCCAAGGCAGGAGTATGCCTGTGGATCTGGTTGTTGTCTGCCTTAAGAATCACGAGGTGATATTAGGCATGGACTGGCTTGAAAAGTATCGGGCCACTTTAGATTGCCATCGGGGGCGGGTCCGGTTTGAGGGCAAAACTGGACCGGTCGCTTTCCAAGGGATAAGGCCGACTTCGGGTAGTTTGGTGGTCTCGGCGATCCAAGCAGAACGGATGTTCGAGAAGGGATGTGAAGCCTACCTGGCCACGATCTCCACAACTGAAGTCAGAAAGGGTGTAGACCTTGGAGAAATTCCAGTGGTGAAGGAGTTTGAGGATGTGTTCCAGACCTTGGCGGGTTTACCACCCGACCGGTCAGATCCATTCACGATCGAACTCGAACCGGGAATTACTCCATTGTCCAAAGCGCCGTATCGAATGGCCCTGGCTGAGATGTCGGAGCTGAAGAAGCAATTGGAAGAATTGCTCGAAAAAGGGTTCATACGGCCAAGTAGTTCACCTTGGGGAGCCCCCGTCCTACTCGTGAAGAAGAAGGATGGGAGTTTCCGTCTGTGCATAGACTATCGAGAATTGAATCAGGTTACTGTTAAAAACAAGTACCCATTGCCTCGGATAGATGAACTGCTAGACCAGCTAAGAGGGGCGACTTGGTTTTCCAAGATCGACTTGGCTTTGGGTTATCACCAGATCCCGATCGAGCCGATGGATGTCCGGAAGACTGCTTTCAGAACGAGGTATGGCCATTATGAGTTCGTAGTCATGCCGCTCGGCCTAACCAATGCACCGGCCGCGTTCATGAAAATGATTAATGGGATCTTTCGGGAATACTTGGACGAGTTCGTTATCATTTTCATAGATGATATTCTCGTCTATTCCAAGGATCAGGAGTCACACCAAGGCCATCGTCGGGTTGTTTTGGAGAAGTTAAGGGAACAAAAGCTCTTTGCCAAGCTCAGCAAGTGTTCCTTTTGGCAAAGGATTATCGGGTTCCTTGGACACATTGTGTCGGATCAAGGAGTCTTGGTCGAACCGGAGAAGATTAAGTCCATCGTGGCCTAGCCAAGGCCTAAGAATGCCACTGAGGTGAGGAGTTTCCTTGGATTGGCTGGTTATTACCGAAAGTTTGTGAAAGGGTTTGCGAGCGTGGCTCAGCCTATGACTCAACTGACCGAGAAAGATGTGAAATTCATATGGTCGGAAGAGTGTGAGAAGTGTTTTTCAGCATTGAAAAATATGCTGACGAGTGCACCAGTTCTAGCCTTGCCGGAAGCGGACGAACCTTATGCGGTCTACACAGACGCATCTATATCCGGGCTTGGCTGCGTTCTGATGCAGAAAGGCAAAGTAATTGCCTATGCTTCAAGGCAATTGAGGAAGCATGAAGGAAATTATCCGACTCATGACTTGGAGATGGGAGCGGTAGTGTTTGCCTTGAAGATATGGCGTTCATATCTATATGGAGCCAAGGTGCAGATCTTCACGGATCATAAGAGCCTCAAATACATTTTTACTCAACCAGAGCTAAACCTAAGGCAAATGCGATGGATGGAATTTGTGGCCGACTATGATCTTGATATTGCTTACCATCCGGGGAAGGCTAACTTGGTCGCGGATGCATTAAGCAGGAGAAGGGCTGATGTGTCAGCCGAAAAGGAGTCTGAAGAGCTTGAAGGAATGATTCGAGCCTTGCATCTCAACGCTTTGTCTACGGATCATGAACCACTGGGTCGGAGTGTAGCAGATCAAGCGGACCTGCTCGCAAGGATCCGGATTTCTCAAGGCAAGGACGAGAACTTGAACAAAGTTGCTCAGAATGACAAGACCGAGTACCAAACATCGAGCAATGGTACGGTCCTTGTCAATGGTCGGGTCAGAGTACCGTATGATGGGGAACTTAAGGACGAGATACTGAGACAAGCTCACTCGTCTAAGTTCGCAGTTCATCCCGGCCAGACCAAGATGTATCGTGATATCAAGAGGTACTACCACTGGGTGGGCTTGAAGCGGGATGTGGCCAAGTGGGTAGAGAAGTTTTCCATTTGCCAACTCGTCAAAGCCGAGCACCAATTTCCGAGTGGATTGCTGCAGAACTTGCCCATTCCGGAGTGCAAGTGGGATCATATCACAATGGGCTTTGTGGCTGGTCTTCCAACATCCAGGAACAAGAAGGATGCGGTCTGGGTAGTCGTGGACCGACTGACCAAGTCGGCACACTTCATTCCCATGACAGATGGTGTTGGAGAAATAGTTCAAAAATACATAGACGAAATAGTCCGGTTACATGGAGTACCGGCTAGTATTGTCTCGGATAGGGACCTTCGATTCACTTCTCATTTCGGGAAAGCTTTCCAAAAGGCTTTGGGAACCAGAGTGAATATGAGCACGGCCTATCATCCGCAAACTGATGGCCAATCCGAATGGACCATCAGAACGTTGGAAGATATGTTGCGGGCGTGTGCTCTGGATTGGAGCGATTCTTGGGAAAGGCATCTACCTTTGGTAGAGTTCGCTTACAACAACAGCTTCCATAGAAGCATCGGGATGTCGCCATATGAAGTGTTGTATGGACGGCCATGTCGGACCCCATTATGCTGGACCCAAGTAGGGGAGCGCAACATAATTGGACCGGAGATAGTGGAAGAGACAACTGAAAAGATTAAGTTCCTAAAGGATAAGCTGAAGGAGGCCCAAGATAGACAGAAAAGCTATGCGGATAAGCACCGGAAGGATCTTGAGTTCGCTGTGGACGATCTGGTCTATCTGAAGATGATAACCTTCAAGGGCCGAGCCAGAGTGTTCAGAAGAGGAAAGCTAGATCCAAGATACTTGGGACCATTTAAGATTATTGAACGGGTTGGTCCGGTGGCATACATGTTAAACTTGCCAACCGAGATGGATGCATTTCACAATGTGTTTCATGTATCCCAACTCCGAAAGTGTCTTACGGATCAAGACGTGATAGTGCCAGAACTGCCTTCAGAATTTGGCAGGAACCTAACCTTGGAGACAAGGCCAGTTCGGATTGTTGATAGAATGGAAAAAGCAACCAGGAAGAAAGTGATCCCATTGATAAAAGTTGTTTGGTATTGCAATGGAAAGGAAGAATCAACTTGGGAAACGGAAGCAAAGATGAAGGCTGACTTTCCAGAGTGGTTCAAACAATTCGAGGAGGAAGTAATGCTTGGTTTGGATTCGGGGACGAATCCCTATCAAGTGGGGGTGACTTGTAGCATCCCCGATCCTTGCTAAGGATCGTTGGAACGGGCCATGGGACGAGGGAACGTGCAAGCCAGTCGAAAGACTTTAAGGCAAGTGTTCCATGGTCTGAACAAAAGGTTAAGTCCGAGGAATGATC
Source organism: Brassica oleracea var. oleracea (assembly GCF_000695525.1). Lineage (NCBI taxonomy): Eukaryota > Viridiplantae > Streptophyta > Magnoliopsida > Brassicales > Brassicaceae > Brassica > Brassica oleracea. The sequence continues at coordinate 908,148 of NC_027754.1, read as the reverse complement.
CGGACTTAGCCAAGAAAAGGGAAAAAAAAACGAAGAAAAGGAGCTGGACCGAGCTAAGGAAGAGTGTAAAAAGCGGGACGAGCTGGCGAGCTGGAGAACTGGTCGAGCAGTATGCTGGACAAACTCACTGAAGCTAGATCAGCTCGATAAGCTAGTGGACTGAGCTCAACCAGCTGGACTGACTGTCAGCTAGCTCGACTCAGCTGGGTAGAGTGTTCGGCGGTTGGGCCGGATGGACGAGCTTGGGGTGGTTATTCGGCGGTTGGGCCGGATGGACGAGCTTGGGGTGGTTACGAGTTGTTGGCTGGATCAGGTGCGGAGCTGGACGGGTCTGACTAAGCCTTGCGCATGTGGGAAACGTGCCAAGCAGTTGGAATCGGTTTCTGGCCGAAGGGGCGCGTACGGATAACCCCCCAAGCGGTTGAAAATGCACCCTTTCGCCCTATAACCGTCTCTGGCCGAGTTTCTATAAATAGGTGGCCTTGGGGTCGATTTTGGACATGGATTTTCTTAAGGAAAACACCAAAGTTCGATCAGAACCAAAGGTATCCGAAAGAGAGAGAGACTTGTGCGAACTGAAGAGAAGGCTTGACCGGAATCAAGTCTAGAAGGCGATCTGACCGTGATTGCTGGAAGAACGATCCGATCATGGTGGATCTAAGGGAGAAGGCGAAGCAGACTGCGACTGGAACTCCGGAGCACACGTCTAAGGTATAGACTGGATAAGCCATCGCCGTGGCCTTCGGGTGAATTCGAACGGGGTTATGGCTGATCAGCCTAATCCGGTTTCGTCCTTCAATCCTTACTTGATCGTCTCTTCTTTCTTCTGTATGAACGATCGGGTGTCTTGGTCTTAGGACCGGATAATGGATCACAGCTTAGAGCTGATCCGATCATGCGATCCGATGCTTAAGTGTTGGATCCGATAGATCACAGATCATAGCCGTTTGGCTTGATGGAGTTATGGCTGATCCGGATGGTTCAGCGAGTAAGACGGTTTGATCTAGATCCGCAAACTGAACTTGATTGATCCGGTTAAATGACTGGATAAGTCAGATTATACTAAGGGGATTTTCGGGTTGAACTTAGAATGAACCGATTATTGTTGCATGCACTAGAAACTGACTGGTTAAGTTATCGGATAGATGCTTACATTTTGTTGGTTTCAGGACATGATGGTGATCGCGGGAAGGACTTGGCTTAGCCGTGAAGACTCGAGGCCGCGGATGGATGGGTGGTTGGATAGACTGATTAGAATCAAACAATTGTAATAGCTTATAGCAAACTCTCAATTTGTATCGAATCCTTTGTGATATAAATAAAGAATCAGTTTATCTTTTCAGCATATTGACTCTAATAAAACGCATAAAGACTCGGAATATATGAAAACAGACTTAAGAATATCCAGGCCTTAAAATCGAACTGGACGGACTGGTTTATCCATGGTCGATCCAAAGGAACCTCACCGGACTTAGAGTTTGGGTTACGGCGCTTTAGTAACCGATACACATACATCACATGGTTTGCCAAGGCCGTGATCACCGATTTAATAATCACCTCTTTTACCCCTTGGTGAATAATCGAAATGTCCAACCATTCACCCTACTATTCAGACGATCTTGTACAAAACCAAACACCTGTATCTTTGATCCTCCTAAACTATCTGGCAAGCCTAAATAAGAACCCATTCCGCCTAGGTTCTGAATTCCCAAAATATCTCTCAGCTCTTGACGGCTGGATTCATCAATCTTATGTCCAAATTGAATTGAGGATTTCTGAAAATTAATTTGTTGCCCTGAAACAGTCTCATAATCCTTTAGTAGCCTGAGAATAGTTTGACACTCTTCTATGTTTGCCTTGTAAAAGAACATACTGTCATCTGCAAATAACAAATGAGAAATTGCTGGACACGCTCTTGCTACCTTCATACTGGTTAATTGTTTCACCCGTTCCGCCTTTTTTTTATTTGTAATTAAAGCCTCAGTACACATGATAAATAAATAAGGAGATAAGGGATCCCCTTGACGTAGCCCCCGCTGAGGGGTTATAAGGCCTCGTGGCTGCCCATTGAGGAATACCCCATATTGAACTGAAGATATACACTCTCACATTAATGTAACCCAATGAGTATCAAATCCCATTTTGTGTAGTAGAGCCTCAATAAAGTTCCACTCTATCCGATCATATGCCTTATTCATATCCGTTTTAATAGCCATAAACTTATTTTGACAAGACTTGTTGGTTCGCAAACCATGAAACATTTCATGCGCAATAAGAATACTATCCGATATTAACCTTCCGGCCACAAAAGCCGATTGTGTTTCCGAAATTAGACGGGGGAGACAACTTTTCAACTTTTGACACAAAACTTTCGAGATAATCTTACAACCAACGTTACAAAGACTTATAAACCTTAATTCTGTCATCCTTGTAGGTCTCTCTATTTTTGGGATCATACAAATATTAGTTATGTTTAACCGTGGGTCCATATCCCCTGGGACCAAAAAATTATCCACCAATTCAACCACATCCTTTTTAATGACATTCCAGGAGTGCTGAAAGAAGAGAGCTGTAATTTCATCCGGGCCTGGCGCTTTCTCCGGATGCATCATGAATGAAGCTTGTCGAACCTCTTCCTCCGTTGCTGATCGCAGTAACATTTGATTCATCTGGGGAGAAATTGATGGCCCTATCTCCTCCAAAAAACTATCAAACTCCATTGGGTTGGTCGAACTAAACAAACCATCAAAATAATCTACCGCCACCTTCTCAACACCGTTCTCATCTGTGACCCAATTACCCGCTTCGTCATGGAGACCCACTATTTTATTTTGGATCCGACGTTGCTTTGTCAAAGCATGGTAAAACTTAGTATTAAGGTCCCCAGATGAATACCACATATTTCGACTCTTCTGATGCCAATATTCCTCTTCATCCTTATACGCCTCTTGTAAATTCCTGGAAATCTCAATAATATCCTCTTCTGATCTATTGTCATATGTTTGTACTTCTTCCAACGCTTGTTGGAGATTCTGGATTTTGTCCTTCCCATATGGTTGATTCTCTTTCCGCCATGAGGATATTTCATGACGACAATTATTAATTTTTGAATCAAAATCCTCTGATTGACCTTCCTGATTCTCTATCCAACCCAATACAATTGATTCCATAAGTCCCTCTTGGCCTATCTGTGGGAACCAAAATTCACACCGTCGATTATAATAATTAATAATGGTGGAAAACCGAGTGAACCCGTTTTTCCTTGAAGGTCCGAATTCTCTGCGTAATCACTTTAGAACGATATAAAGATAGATAATCGCTCAGAGGCGTTTTATTAAATAGTATGAATACAATATTTCTCCGAGAGGAGTAGAGATATGCTAACTATCGGATAAAAAGATAGATAATCGCTCAGAGGCGTTTTATTGAATAGTATGAATACAAGATTTCTCCGAGAGGAGTAGAGATATGCTAACTATCGGAACAACATGACAAGAGGCAGCCAAGACGTTCTACGCCTTGCCGTGCTAGTCTAACCACCTAAGCCCTAAGTTCTCTAAGCTAGCAGGAGTTCTCTAAGTCTAAATTCTCGGATCCCTTTTTCTTCTGATCCTGCTCTCCTTATATAGTCGCTCTAGGTCGGTGGCCAATCCTTCGCCTTCGGGCCCAAGTCTATCCCTTT
>NC_027754.1:903528-904351 GCF_000695525.1 Brassica oleracea var. oleracea | reverse complement strand
TGAGAGCGTAGATGGGCCTCTAGACCAGTCTGGATCCTTGCGGGCCATTCTTAGGCCTTTTGGCGTTTATACGATTTCTTGGTTTTGGTCATAAAACCTCGATAATAACTTTAATCAAAACGAAACGAGAAGTATATGGTCCCGAAGGTCGGATATCACAGCTATACGGAAGATACAGGAGTCAAAGTAAGTTGGACAGGCCGGGATCAGGTCGAGCTCGCCGGGAGAGCCGACTCGCGTGACGGCCGAACTCGCCGGCGAGCTGACCGGCGTGATGGTTGAGCTCGCCGGCGAGCTGACCCGCTTGACGGTTGAGCTCGCCGGCGAGCTGACCCGCTTGACGGTTGAGCTCGCCGGCGAGCTGACCCGCGTGACGGTTCAGCTCTCCGGCGAATGGCTTTTGTGCGGGATTCGCTCGTTCGTTCACTTCCGATCTTTCTTTCAGTGAATGTTTGGCGAGAAATCCGTGAATAAGAAATAATCATAGCCGTTGATTTTGAAATAAACGTTTTTTACCCCAACAGTTAGCCCCCAGCCCGTAAGACTCAGAGACGATTTTGCGGGCGAGTGATATGAATTAGAAATCGAAATATTTGGCTAAGAATATTTATTGCGGAAATCCACGTCACCCTCATATCCTTATAAGTAGCAACTCACCACTCCTCATTCTTCACACATCTCTTTCTCTCACATTCTCTTTTCTTCAAACTACCTATCAAGAATGTCTTCCTCCCCAAGTGAAAAGAAAAGCTCCGACGTCGAGATGGGTGAGGCCAACTCGGCACTTCCGACTCCGGCCATGCACGAAGCTACTCCAACCTTC
>NC_027754.1:902307-903353 GCF_000695525.1 Brassica oleracea var. oleracea | reverse complement strand
GGCTGTGAGGTTGAGGATGAAGGTAGTGCTCCGAGGAGTGCTTAGGGTAATGATCCTTTCGGGGATTTTATTTTATTTTCTGTTTCGGCCGGTTTGTGAGGCCACAGTTTGCATGTTTCGGGACTGGCCGTTGGTGGCTTTGAATCCCTTCCCTTGTTAGGGCTTTTTTTATAATTTTTTGTATAATGCTTGGCTCAATCTATAAAACCTTTTCGGCTTATTATAAATCGAGAGAACTCCGGGTTTTTCGAAGTTAGAGGGCGAAGGAGTGAGTTGTCGTCTCGTTCCTTGCCCCCGGACGATCACCGTATCCATAGTCTGTTGAGCGCGCAGCTTTTGCTTTGTGCGCGGACTCGTGAAAACGTATAGACTTAAGTGAAGAGACAAGTTTTGGGATCTCATATCGGGATGTCGATATTATGCCTTTGAGATGTCAGGATCCAGCAAGACTGGGTTTAGGGCAAGACCTAGGTTTACTTTCGGACTAAGGCTATGCGATGACAAGTCGGCTTTTGTTTTGCCTGTTTGTGATTTCTACATGATTCATACCGATATAAAGTCCGCGAAGTGTTATCGGCTTATATGACTTGTCTTGGCATGAATCGAGCTACTTCCAAAGGCCGTTGGAGGTGCTGGCCAAAATTTTAGATTTTCTTGTATAGCGCGCTATGGTATCCTTGTCGGATGTAAGAGAGCCTATCCTTTCGAGGGCGACTAGTGTCTGTTTAGGACGTTAGGGTTCGTTTGTTGTGATCAGCAACAAAGAAGCGATGCCATTTTAAAGGCATTTCACTGTTAGAGGTATGTTGATTTTGGAAAAAAGAGTGTTGTTTCCATAAGTGTTGGAAAAACCGTAACTTCAAGCGTGTTGCGACGTCTCACAGTGCCAGAAGTTAATCTTTTTTGTTTTGAGCCGCGTTTTTCTTGCGGGATTTTTACCAAGGATGCTTTTTTTTATGAGCATTCGTGGGTTTGCTGGTTTTAGCGTGATAGCTGATTTAGGCGTTCTGGGCGAGTTCTGGACCGCCGTTCTGGCTGTTTGTCGG
>NC_027754.1:901609-902167 GCF_000695525.1 Brassica oleracea var. oleracea | reverse complement strand
TAGTTCTTTGGATCCACTTTACGATTAGTGGTAGTATTTCTTAAGATGCATCGCGTTCCAGGTTCTTTGGATCTTGACGTCCTGCATGTTTGCGATTTGGCATGATCCTGGTCGGACTACCTTTATGACCTTGTATGGGCCTTCCCAGTTTGCTCCCAGTTTTCCTGCGTTACGTTCGACAGTGTTTTGGAAGACTTTGCGAAGGACCAGGTCGCCTTCTTTGAACCTGCGATGGCGAACGTTTGAGTTGTAGTATTTTACGGCGGCGTGATGGTAATTTTGGATTCGTATGAGAGCTTGATCTCGCCGCTCATTAATAAGATCTAGTTCGTCTAGCAGCATTGCGCTGTTAAGATCTTCTCGTTCGAGCGTAGGAATCTGCCTCTGCCCACTTTGAGAAGAAATCCGTGAGGACCTAGAGGAAGCGTTTCTGCTTCGAGTTGTGTAATGGCCCGACGATATCCATGGACCATCGCATGAAGGGATACGGAGACGAGATGGACGAGAGGACTTCCGCGGGTTGATGGATTGTCGGCGCTTGCCTTTGGCATTTTTCGT
>NC_027754.1:900993-901591 GCF_000695525.1 Brassica oleracea var. oleracea | reverse complement strand
TTTGAGAAGAAATCCGTGAGGACCAGGAGGAAGCGTTTCTGCTTCGAGTTATGTAATGGCCCGACGATATCCATGGACCATCGCATGAAGGGATACGGAGACGAGATGGACTAGAGGACTTCCGCGGGTTGATGGATTGTTGGCGCGTGCCTTTGGCATTTTTCGCACTTCCGTGCGAACTTCTCGCAGTCTTTGATCATAGTTGGCCAGTAATAACCATGGTTTACGGCGAGAGATCGTCCGCCGGAGTGGTGCCCACATGATCCGGAATGAACCTCCTCCATTACTCTTCTTGCTTTTTCGCCTTCGGCGCAGGTCATGAGTGGGCCGGAGTATCTCCATTTGTAGATTTCTCCTTCTACCGTTACATATCGCGCGGCATGGGTCTTGATTTTGCGGGCCGCCCATTTCTCTGTGGGAAGCGTTCTGTTGATTATGTATGCTCGGATTGGCTCTAGCCATGGGCTGTCGCAGCCGTATTCCGACTGATCCACGTTTTCTTCTGGTGGGTCTTCGACTTCCTCCGCATCTTCGATTTGTGCTCGAATCATATTGGCTATCACTAGTGGTCCGATGCTTGGGTGTTCGATGAACTCGA
>NC_027754.1:900487-900885 GCF_000695525.1 Brassica oleracea var. oleracea | reverse complement strand
CTTGGATGAGTTTTAGATATGCATCCATTCTTTCGTCCCTCGCTTTGTATTGTCCGCTGTACTGATTTTCGACTAACTGAGAGTCACAGTAAGCGTGAATGTTGCGGATCTTACGCCCATGGGCTAATCGTAATCCTGCGATGAGTGCTTCATATTCGGCCTCGTTGTTCGACGCATGGAATTCCAATCAGAACGATTGTTCCAAGACTTCGCCGGTCGGAGACGTGAGCCGAATTCCGATCCCGGATCCTTGTTTGGACGATGATCCGTCGACCTGAAGGATCCAGGTTGAGTCCGGTTCCGTGTTTGTCATATCCCCCGTGGGCAATTCTACCAAGAAGTCCGCTAGTACTTGAGATTTTGCGCAGGTTCTTGGGCGGTGCTCAACGTCGTACTCA
>NC_027754.1:900198-900456 GCF_000695525.1 Brassica oleracea var. oleracea | reverse complement strand
CTTGAGATTTTGCGCAGGTTCTTGGGCGGTACTTCACGTCGTACTCGCTTAGTTCGATTGCCCATTTTGCGAGTCATCCTGACTGACTCGGACTGTGCAAGATCGTTCGCAGGGGAAGGTGGTGAGGATTATTATGGTATGCGACTGAAAATACGGCCGGAGTTTCCTTGCCGATGTCACAACTGCGAATGCTAGTTTCTCCATCAGGGGATACCGGGTCTCAGCGTTCAGTAACGTTTTGCTTATGTAGAAGATTGT
>NC_027754.1:899619-900010 GCF_000695525.1 Brassica oleracea var. oleracea | reverse complement strand
ACTTCTTATTCCCTTTCAGCGTGTCGTAGAAAGGAAGACATTTATCCATCGAGGAGCGCGAGGTGAAACGGTTCAAGGCCGCGACTCTTCCGGTTAGCCTTTGGACTTCCCGTTTCGTCTTTGGCGAGACCATCTCTATTAACGCATTTATCTGCTTAGGATTGGCTTCGATCCCACGACACGTGACTAGGTCCCCGAGAAATTCTCCTGATGCCACCGCGAATCTACACTTTGCAGGGTTCAGTTTCATGTTGTGGGCGTTAAGTTTTGCAAAGCATTCCTCCAAATGGGAGACGTGGTCGTGCTCGTCAAGAGAATTTACGATCATGTCATCGATGTATACTTCCATAGTCTTGCCGAGCTGTTCGGAGAAAATTCGATTGACAAGTCG
>NC_027754.1:896086-898279 GCF_000695525.1 Brassica oleracea var. oleracea | reverse complement strand
TTCTGCTCCTGCTCTCCTTATATAGTCGCTCTAGGTCGGTGGCCCATCCTTCGCCTCTGGGCCCAAGTCTATGTATTTCGGGAATATTCCATTTTTCGTCGATCTTGATAGTTATCCTCGAATCTTTACATTTATCGTATTTCTGCGAGTTAGGACAAACCGTCATAACTTTTATGGGATCGAATCCCTTTTGAGAGCGTAGATGGGCCTCTAGACCAGTCTGGATCCTTGCGGGCCATTCTTAGGCCTTTTGGAGTTTATACGATTTCTCGGTTTTGGTCATAAAACTTCGAGAATAACTTTAATCAAAACGAAACGAGAAGTGTATGGTCCAGAAGGTCGGATATCACAGCTATACGGAAGATATGGGAGTCGAAGTAAGCGGACAGGCTGGGATCAGGTCGAGCTCACCGGGCGAGCCGACTCGCGTGACGGCCGAACTCGCCGGCGAGCACAACCATGCGACGGTTCAGCTCACCGGCGAGCTGACCGGCGCGATGGTTGAGCTTGCCTGGCGAGTGCAACCACACGATGGTTCAGCTCACCGGCGAGCTGACCGGCGTGATGGTTGAGCTCGCCGGCGAGCTGACCCTCGTGACGGTTGAGCCGAGCTGACCCGCGTGACGGTTCAGCTCTCCGGCGAATGGCTTTTGTGTGGGATTGGCTCGTTCGTTCACTTCCGATCTTTCTTTCAGTGAATGTTTGGCGAGAAATCCGTGAATAAGAAATAATCATAGCCGTTGATTTCGAAATAACCGTTTTTGGCCCCAACACTATCCATCGCTTATCAAACCTGAACTGTCCCTTTTTTCTCCGTGATAATTTGTCCTCCAAAAAACTATCACAGGTCGATGCTCTGATCCCACCAGTCTTATTCGGTATAAGAACATGGGAAAAGTGTACGCCATTCCTCATTCGCCAAAGCTCTATCAAATCGACATCTTACCGTTATTGCTCCTTTCCCTTTACCTCTCCGTCCTTGCCATGACATTTTATTACCACGAGCCGGAAACTCCAGTAATCCACTATTCCTTATCATATTGTTGAAAGGAATAAAAGAAGTTGCACTTCGTACAGACCCCCCTTCCTTTTCATGATTCAGAGTAATCTCATCTAGTCCATACCGAGTCAATCTTTCCCATACTTGTTCTCTTAACTTTTGAACCGGGTCTCCATAGACAAAAGTAAGGAAAATTTGTTTCCCATTAGCCAGTGCTTCAATATCAATCATTCTATTGCTAGAATATAAAATCTTAACTTGGTATTCATTGTTATAAAAAAGAGCTAAACCACCACCCCTCCCATTTGGATCCACAGTAACCAGACTATCATATCCAAAGTGAGAATGAAATCCTTGAACAAATTCAAAATCCTGTTTCGTCTCCAATAAAAATAAAAATTATGGTTTATGTTTATGCCATATTTCCTGAAGATAACTTATGGTCCAAAGGAGGAGTTGAGTTGATTTTGGGTCTTGTTCAAGAATAGGGCAAGTCTTCCAGAGATTGTCTGATAGGCTTCAGGAGTGTTATAGAAGGGCTTCAGAGGTGTCTAAGATACTATGAAGCTGGTGCAAAGATAGGGTCAAGTCCAGGAGGGACTTAGACACCATTTGGAGATAGTTGAGTGATGGTGCGAAAATAGGGCGAGGTACGGATATGTGGTCCGTACCATCGACCGTACTTGTTCCGGATCAACCCGAAGTGAAGAAGTGCAAAGATAGGGCGCCGGTTCAGCAAGAAGAGAGGCGACCTGAGCTGTAGCAGCTTGTGGACGTTTGTGGATAAGGCCTGGCTGTCATGAGCTGAAGTGAGCTGTAAAGTTAAAGGAGCATGGACCATGTATCTGGTCTGATACATGGGAAGGTTCATAGGAGCCTATAAGCAGCCAATCAGAAGCCAGCCCTTGCCTTGACCAGATTTGAATTAACCAATCAGACACCATCATCTATCATCCAATCACAAGACATCACACAGATTGCAAACTCACCCTCCATCCTAGCCATCCAGTCATTTCAAGTTATTTCTATCCATTAGATTAAGGGTTTATGTAATTGCAAAGTGTAAAGCCTATATAAAGGCTATGTAGTGGCGATTTGTAACCCTAAGGGAGTAAGGGGGAGTTCCTCTCTTCACTTCATGAATGATAAACTTGTTCTTGAATCTGAAACCCTAATCTCTAATCTCTTATTCT
>NC_027754.1:893958-896007 GCF_000695525.1 Brassica oleracea var. oleracea | reverse complement strand
CTCATCTTTCTCCATTGGAGTTTATACACACACACATACAACCAGAGAAGAGAACTCTACAAATCTCATATGGTATCAGAGCCAGGTTCATCTGAACTTGGTGTTGCTTCCGCCTAAGCTCACAGCTCACTCCCATGCCATTTCAAGCTGATAAGAAGCTTCATGCTCAGTCCGGCTGTTTTACATCTTCAAGAAGAAGAAGTTCCATCCTAGACGTCCAGAAGCTCTTCTCAGTCCAGCCTCACTCTCTCATGAACGTCCTTGAAGGAAGAAGGTCCCTAGAAGAAAAGGTTATGGAGTGGCCTTACTAACCTCTCCATGAAAACCAGTTCCAAGCGGCCCTTTCTCGCTGTCATAGAAGAAATGTGATAGCTTTCAACATGGATCTGGTGTGGCGAGTTCAAACCATGAAGAAAGGTGGGGTCTTTGACATGGAGAGTTGAAGAGGATGGTTCATGGAAGAAGAAGATGTTGGGATCGAAACCAACAGCTCAAAACTTGCCATGTACCATGGAGATTCAAGGAACAAACAAGTTCCTTGGCTGTAAGCTGGATCTCTTTCCCTCTTATATAAAACTTGAGTATATTGACTGGTTGTGAAGTGTTTGAAAATCTAAGGATTGTTTAAAAGATTACTAAATGAAATAAAATGAATTTAGAATCTGTCCCAGGATGCTTAAAGAGCTTGGTTTCCTAGTAATCCTTACATCGTACTAGTTATACTAGGCTTACTAGCAGCAGTGTAAGCGCTTTGAAAAATGTCTAGTAACTTATCAGTATTACTAGGATTACTAGATATGTTAATATGCTTAGCTCCGGTTCATAATGATGCTTGTTGTGATTGATTGAATCTGCTTGCATACATGGATTGAAACCAAATTGAAAGCTGTTGCATATAGTCTTGTGGCTGTCTTACATTGAAGCATTAGATTCATGTCTAAATTGCTGAGTAAAGAAGCTTAAAAATGCCTAAGTAGCTTGCATAAATCTGGAAAAGAAAGTGCTTGTGCTTAGAGAGGTTGCCTGCAAAGATAGAACTTGAAAACGACTTGTTTTAATTTGTTGCAATGCTTGTGAGATTGGGAATCAAACTTGATGATTAATCAAGGATTGATCCCAATACTCTTGTGTCTTATCTTTGCTGGAGTTTGATTGGTGTTTCAGGTTCACAAGAAGTGTTCTTTGCTCACCACCTATCCAAGACAAGAGGAAGACTTGATCCATTGTGTGGAGCAATGGGAAGATACTTGTGTGTAGAAGCCGGTTTAAGAAGGTCAGGCCACGAGGTTGTTGAGCTCCTGGTTCAAGACACACAAGAAGAAGAAGGTCACTACCTAAGTCATGAGGAAGGCCGGTGATCTGAGGGTACTTGAAGCTGAAGGCAAAAGGGTGGATCAGTGATTTAAGCGCAGCTGTTAGGGTGGTGTGCTCCTGGTCTTGAAGTTCATTGAGGCTCATTTCAAGCTTAGTCCACAACCTGCTCCAAAGAGGGTAGAAAGGATGTTGTGACTATGGAGAGATGAAGCCTATCGCCAACATTCTGTGGAGAAGTCCACAGCCTGCTCCAAAGAGGGTAGAGAGGATGTTGGGAAAATGATAAGATGAAGCCTATTGCCAACATTCTGTGGAGAAGTCCACAACCTACTCCAAAGAGGGTAGAGAGGATGTTGTAACAATGGAGAGATGAAGCCTATTTCCAACATTCTGTGGAGAAGTCCACAACCTGCTCCAAAGAGGGTAGAAAGGATGTTGTGACTATGGAGAGATGAAGCCTATCGCCAACATTCTGTGGAGAAGTCCACAACCTGCTCCAAAGAGGGTAGAAAGGATGTTGTGACTATGGAGAGATGAAGCCTATCGCCAACATTCTGTGGAGAAGTCCACAACCTGCTCCAAAGAGGGTAGAAAGGATGTTGTGACTATGGAGAGATGAAGCCTATCGCCAACATTCTGTGGAGAAGTCCACAACCTGCTCCAAAGAGGGTAGAAAGGATGTTGTGACTATGGAGAGATGAAGCCTATCGCCAACATTCTGTGGAGAAGTCCACA
>NC_027754.1:843034-893902 GCF_000695525.1 Brassica oleracea var. oleracea | reverse complement strand
ACCAAAGCAAAAGGAGCTAGGCATGTCTTACCTGATGGAGATGGCAAGAAGCCACGAGAGAAGGGAAGACTCAGGCCGGTCCAGTCACTCCTCACCAAAACAAAAGGGATGTTTTCCCGTACTCAATTTCAATTCATCATTTTCAATCATATCTAGTAATCCGTTAGGAATATTAGTTTTACTAGACGGCAACATATCTAGTAATCTATAAAGAATACTAGTCTTACTAAGACGGTCTATAAGCATGAATTGATTGAGTTACGTTACTTGATAAGTATTGATACACTTGTGGAATAATGTATCAGGTACCTTACTTGGAGACTCAATGGAGAGGATCAGGTCGCTCCTAGCCTTTCAAGATGGCATGAAGTCCGGTGAAAGGGGGAGACACTAAACCGGTTCGATAAAAGAGTCCAAGAAGGTGTGATGAAGTGTGCGCAAAACTTGAAGTGTTGCTGCACCTGTTTAGGCCGTGATCTAGAGCTTCTTGTGTCCAACCACACTGGTTCTAAGGCACAAGAGCTCACTGGCCAATCCCTAGGCCTTGTTGGCTCTACTCTTTTTCCCTCATCAAAGTTTTGTCCCAAAGGGTTTTCCTTGGTGAGGTTTTTAATGAGAGAGTTCTTCAAGGTTCCAAGCTTGACTTAGGATCGCCTAGAGTCAAGCTTGAGGGGGAGTGTTAACTTGAAGAAAGAAATGGAGCCAAAGGAGGAGTTGAGTTGAGTTTGGGTCTTGTGCAAGAATAGGGCAAGTCTTCCAGAGATTGTCTGATAGGCTTCAGAGGAGTCTAAGATACTATGAAGCTGGTGCAAAGATAGAGTCAAGTCCAGGAGGGACTTAGACACCATTTGGAGATAGTTGAGTGATGGTACGAAAATAGGGCGAGGTACGAACAGATGGTCCGTACCATCGACCGTACTTGTTCCGAATCAACCCGAAGTGAAGAGGTGCAAAGATAGGGCGCCGGTTCAGCAAGAAGAGAGGCGACCTGAGCTGTAGCAGCTTGTGGACGTTTGTGGATAAGGCAGACTGGCATGAGCTGAAGTGAGCTGTAAAGTTAAAGGAGCATGGACCATGTATCTGGTCTGATACATGGGAAGGTTCATAGGAGCCTATAATCAGCCAATCAGAAGCCAGCCCTTGCCTTGACTAGATTTGAATTAACCAATCAGACACCATCATCTATCATCCAATCACAAGACATCGCACAGATTGCAAACTCACCCTCCATCCTAGCCATCCAAGTTATTTCTATCAATTAGATTAAGGGTTTATGTAATTGCAAAGTGTAAGCCCTATATAAAGGCTATGTAGTGGCGATTTGTAACCCTCAGGGAGTAAGGAGGAGTTCCCCTCTTCACTTCATGAATGATAAACTTGTTCTTGAATCTGAAACCCTAATCTCTAATCTCTTATTCTCCTAATCTTTCAGTCACTTAATCTATGTTCCTAAGTCTCTTATTCTCTCATAAACACTCTCATCAATCTCTCTTTCTAAATCACCTAGAGTAAGCTCTCATCTTTCTCCATTGAAGTTCTACAAAGCTCATAACTTCCAACTGCTCTGCAATTCCAACTTAGTATTTTCATATATAAAAATATTTATATTGCTCATACGAGCGCAAGGACTCAGGTTTGATGCCACCCGGAAAACCAACAATTCCAAAACCCCACGACCACCATACCAAAACGACGAATAAAAATACATCACCCCGACACAAATCTCGCTCACACTGTCTTAATCCCTCATTCTGATGACAATTAGAATACCATTTAGTCCAAAACAAACGCCCACCTCGATTCCTAATCCGCAAAATTTGCTCTTTGTTTAACCATACCAAATTCAATTTATGTTCCAATACCAATGAGCTCCAGGAATAACCAAAAAAAAAAAAAAATGTTTCCAGACAAGATCTTATAAGTTTCAAGCTAAAAACATTAAAAATTCCAAACCACCCAAAGTTTTTATATTTTCTTCTCAAGTCCCCAGATCGAAACCACACCCTAGCGTCCTTAAAAGGAATCTCCTTAGATGCAACTGCTATGATCATAAGGCCAATTGACTCTATCATTTGTTCATGCCACTCTTGTACCAAGAATTTTATGTCCAACACCACTACCACAAATACCATAGCTGTCCTGTATTGCTTTACACTCCAAACAAGAGTAAAAATAATAAAATAATAAGGATTAGTGATACTGTGATCTAATAAACCCTTATGATCTGATGAGTTCAGATTACATTCCTTGTCAATCGCCATATTGATACCCTGGTTTTGAGATATTAATCTCCATATAAAGCGTAGAATATTTAGCCAAAATAAGCTCTTTAGTCTCCATTGAACAAACCACACGACACTCCTCCGTATCCTTAATATTCCAAACCATGATTTCACAATGTGTTCCCATTCCTGCCAGCCAATTACTGGACCCTTATACACAATTAAATAATGATCCACAATCCAAACATTGTTAACATATATCTCTTCCATCCACTGATCATAATCTAAAAACATTATTAGATCGCGCCTGAAAATCCACATACCTATACTCCCCCAAACTCTCTCATGGTTCCACACCAAATTCATAGTGTCATTACAAGAATATGGTATGAGAAACGTTAAAAGACCAAAGCACCATGAAACCCAAATAACAACTTTATTCCCATACGTGATAGAAAACAATGAAACAATGGAAGAACTAGCTTCCTTCTACTCTTAGAATCAAATAAAACACCAATGCTCATAAAGCTTATTATACTTAATGAAAATGCCCCCTCCCCCTCCCCACAAGCCAGTTCCCGTTTGCTTAATCTTAAAACGAGTAACACTTGATCCATAAACTTAGAATTTTAAAGTTGCCGGTTTCGGATTTGAAGGACCCTTACTTTCCGGTGGCTTGCTACTGTCTCCGTGACGAGACCCTACCTTCGCTGCAACCCGTTTGCGTGGAGAGATGAGCGCATTGGCTATCCGCATCTTAGTGCTTCATGCAGTGTTGATAGTAGGCTTGAAAAGCCTCTTACGACTTCCTTGCCTCGTCGCCAAGTCCCCCCCACCCGTTCCTTTCTCGTTATCAGCTTCACCATTAACCAGATCATCTTCCTCTTGCAAATGAGTTTGCTCCTCCTGAGCTCGAGATACTTGCTCTGCCTCCTCCTCCGATAGAGTCTGAAACTCGTCCTCTGCCTCCATATCAACACCCGTCTCCATTAAAGTAGCGTTAAGAGCATCCATCTCCAGATCAATATCATCAGCCAACCCGTCTTGTTCCTCATTTAAACCTCGAGCCATGTGCGACTCCTTGTCCTCAACAGGAGGGTCTAGTCGCATATCTGTTCTCTCCGCTTGCGTCTTAGCCAATTCCAATTGAAACTCTACAGAAGGTAGCATCGTTTAATCCTCTCCTGTGATCTTGATCTCCCCTTCTTCTCGAGCTTCCATGTGTGTAACACTCGGAGCTTGATACGCTCTTAACTGTCCTGAGGCAACCCTAGTAAGCACATCTTGCGCACCAGATCCCACATCTAGAGGACCATTTCTCCCATCTTCTCGACGACCGGCTTTGGACCGTGAAGCTTCACTTTCTCCTCTGTAGCTCCCATGATAATTAGATGGTCTTTTATGTCCCTTTTCAGCCACCTTAACCCATTTGGAAACTGGTGCTTCAGCCATTTTGCCTTTACCCTTCCCGTAGTAATCCCTTCCATCTCGTTCTTTGTTTTGTTGACCCGTGTTACCATTGATGACCACGCCTTTGTAACTCCTTGCTCGATCATCATGCTTCGCCCCATCAGACCAACCTTTGTTTCCCTCTCTACCCTCTCGCTTTCTCTCTGGGCTCTTCTTGGAGTTTTTCATCTCCAGTGGACATATCTCGTCCTTGTGGCAAAGACTGCCACATAGTTTGCAATAGCCGAAAAGCTTCTCATAACGCAGAGAAACCGCCACCTCTTCACCATCATAAAACTCTCCTCCCTTAAAATCAACAGTAGTCTCAAAACAGAGCTCCTTAAAAGCATCAATCACCACCAGTATACGAGTATGATCCAAATCCACCGCAACCGTTCTCCCAATAGCCTCTCCAATTCTTTCGAATGTAGGCCCTGTTCTGAACTCCAGCGGAACGCCAATGATTCGACCCCAAAACGGTATCTCCGAGGGAAAGACTTTGGACTGCTTTGGTTGCCACCTTGCCAGAGCAAGCATCCAATAGTCAAAGTGATAAGGCTGCAGCTTCAGCACCGCATCAATGTCCTCCTCCGTCTTGAAGTCAAACTGAAACTTGCCAAATCCCTTTCCTCCAATTTCCAAATCTTTGGAAGGTTTGTGAAAAGCGCCTTTAGATCCTGCTCCTTGGGGTTCATACATCTGCCAATCAGAGTTTTGGAGTAGGTCTTGATCAACGCGGAGTTGTCGAAATGCGCCACCGAAATCTTCAGTCTCTTGCGAGTGCCCTCACCATTCCTCATGTCCGTGACCTAGCAGTTGACTATGTGTCATAGTAACAGCGATAAAACTCAGCGTGTAAGTTCTATTGTAGATAGAAAATGATGGTCTTATTAGAATGATGCACCAAAGAAACGATACTAGCAATCCTATATATTGTCCCCAATTATCCAAATCTTCTCTCATAAAATATTCCCCAATAAACCCAGATCTCCAAAAATTGATACTCTTTAATCTCAGAATCCCACAATACCATAAACACCATTCCCCAATGGAATCAAATCTTTGATTGTATCCTCTGATCTCCGGAAAGGAAAAGAGACGCATGCAAAGATTATAATCATAAATACTACCTTCATGTAGCCACGATTCCGTCTTGATGATGATCGGAATCAAACTCCATTCAAACCCAATCTTGAGTTTCCTTAATCGCCCCAAAATCCCTTTGTCGATACCCAAATCGATTCTCAAATGAATCGAATGAAAGCCCCGCTTCCAATCATCCTGTTTGTGATCTTGTTGATTCTCCGCTCCAACCCAATCTCCAAAATAATACCTGGATCCCATCTTCGAGAAATCATCGCCAACCCTAGATCGCCATTATGACAATTAATGATTTTAAATAATAAAAATTGGCTAACAATCTGTATACTTTCTATCATTTTTGTTTAATTATTTATTATTAAAATAAATTACATAAATACATTAATCATATAATAAAAATTTTGATTTTTTTTTGTATATCTTGTTTTTTGAATTTTTCAAAACGAGTATAAATTACTAAAACTGTAAAAAGTCTCGCATAAACTTTTGTGATCAAAGTTTAAATTTTTTTCTATAATAAGATAGAATGATTATAAAATCATATGAATAAATAATTTTATTTTAATAGGTACTTATGTTAATATATATATATATATATATATATATGTATATTTCATATCGTTAAATTAATCTATTGAGCATATGAAAATATATACTTATATTTTGATATATGCGTTGAACATATTTTGTAAAGTTAATATTTATTTTGAAATCTTCATTGTTTTTTTTAAATGATTATAAATTATTGAAACCACTAAACATTCTGCATTAAAAAGAAATCGTTGGTGTAAAATTTTGTTACACAAATATGCAAATAATCATCAAATCATATGAGTAGAAACCTCATTTAATAAATATTCATATTAAAAATATACTATATATATATATATATATGTGTGTTAATATCATTTAAATTTAATTATATTTCATATATCATATATAAGACTGATTGTTTTGATTTATTTACACTAAAATGATTGCGAATAAACAAGAACGGTCGTTTGATTTATATGCGCACGCCAATTTATTACATAATAGTAACTGATTTCTTAGTTATTTAATATATAATTATTATTTTATTATTTCATAATATGAAAAAAACATAAAGTAAGTAATAAATATAAAATATTTATTCTGCACAATGTACAAATCTTAACCTAAGTATGTATCTCTTTAATAATTTTAAATCTTAAACATTTTTTATATCTTAGGCCAAAACAAAATAATGAAATAAGAATAAACTCAAAAATAAGTATTCATATCGAGCAATAACCAAAATAGATAGGATAGTCACGTGAACGTAAACTTCTCATAACTATAATTTACTTTTAAATTGCTAAATCATGATATAAAACCAAGCTGGCATAGTAAAATTGTAACCAAATAGCAAGCCTGAGATTATTCGGCCTAAACGTTAGGTTCTTATGCGATAAGTGATTTTTTGACCTAAAATATTTTTAAAAAAAGAATCAGCTCATCAGTAAACAAATAATGTAATTAACAAAAAGTTTTTAAAAAAAATTGTTTAAATGCCAAAAATATTAATTCGATCAAAAATATAAATTTTATTTTTTCATACGATATTTCTTAAATAATTTTTATATAAATTCACCTTGCGCACGGTATAGATCTTATCCTAATTTATTATAACACTGTTGACATAAATTAATGTAGCAGAATGAAAAGTAAACTCGTTATCATTGTAGTCATAAACTCTATGAGGTCATAAAAGGTCTTTACAAACCATTCAAATGTAGCTATCACCAAAAAAGGATATTTCATAGACCAGTCCGGTCTTTTAAGCCTAGATTTTTTCTCTGCTGCTGTATTTTCGCTTATTTTTCTTTGAACATTAGCGATAAATCTAATCTATTATTGAGGTTGACTATTTTTCAGTGTTTTTAAAACCGGACCGGAAGCTGAACCGGATAATTTTTGGGTCACAGTTCAATATGGTTCGACCGGGTCAAACCTGGTACAATAATCTGGTTTAATATATTTTTAGTACATAAATCTAAAAGTAATGTTAGTAAATATGATACATAATTAAAGTATAAATGAATTTCGAACATAAAACATTATAAATGTAAACTAGTTTTATGTTTAAATAGATGGTTTATAGATTTTTGATAATTTAAGTAGTTTTTATCAGTTTAATAATCTTGAGATCCAATCCGGCTACGTGATCGGTTCATGGTCGAATCAATTTTAGAACCAACCCGGTTATGTAACCGGTTCATGGTCGAATCCGGTTCAACTATCAGGTCGGTCCGGTTTTAAAAGCACTGCTATTTTTCCATTGGTTAGCCGGAAACCTGTTCCGGTGTGATGAGGCCATCCAAGTAGAGGTTCCCATAGTTAGACGTGGTCTGACTATCCAAAGTGGAGCCAAGGCCATAAGAGAAGGTTTCTCCAAAGCCGTCTAACAGATCCTAGATCAAGACGGACAAACCGACCATAACCAGTTGCTGATTGAAGAGATGGTCCAATTGAAGATTCAAGATCAAGCCGGTCCAATAGAGGTTCAAGATCAAGCCGATCCAATTCAATTCAGATCATTTGGCCAGAACTGAACCAGCCTAATCATTTCCACATGTGATCTCGGTCCAGACTCCTTCCCCATCCAAGCCGGTTCTGAGTAATCCGCCCCCATTCCATTTAAGGTAAGCATGTAAGATTTCATTTATGATTTCTAACCGGTTTATTGTTTTTGGTTTGTGTTGGTTTTCTTTATTTTAATTTCAATAAACTTATGGGCAAATTTTAGTCCTTTTTATTTTTATTTGAGTCCAATAATTCAAGGCCTTTGTTAGTCTTTGCCTTAGTGTCCAAGAGAGTCGGCCCATCTTGTTTGGCCTTGTCGATTTTAGAATCCAAGAGAGTCCATGTTGTTTTTGCCTCAAGCCCCTAAAAGGGCATAGCTGCCGGGTATTTAATCCCCACTACAAGCAGCCTTGTATTTTTTTAGCTTATGAAATATATGACTCAGTTTGCCCCAGCAAAGAAACCATTTTCTCTCTAGTATTGTGTGTGAAGCCGGCTAGAAAGAACCTTGAATCTTATGAAGATTTCGTCACCAAACTTGTGGTGATTCCTCACTCCATTCCATCCATCGATTCTGCTTGAGAGAGAGATCCGTCCAGCAAGCCGGATTCTATCATCAATCCATTATCCATCCACTGTTCTTGTTGAGAGAGGCACACGCCCAACAACAAGGATCCATCTGCCATCTTTCTATCCTTCTTATTTGAATTGTTTTCATTTGGCATATTATTTAGTTTTGAATCTTAAAAATCCATAAAAATCATATTTGCTTCAGTTTATCATTTCTCATATAGTTTGCTTTCTGTTCTTCATATAAAAAATCATAAAAACTCATAAAAAAGTTCATCTTTGTTTCAGGTACAAGCCAGCCGTCTCATTCCCCCATCGCAGCCGCCTAGCCGATAATCTTTTGATGTTGTTAAAAGATTTTGGAAGGATTAGCTTGTTTTGATATCTTTGTGTTGCACCTAAGTAAAAATTCTTGTTTTGAAACTATTTGCAAACTCTTGCATTGGGTTTTTTGGTTATTTTGTTACTTATTGACTATGGAGTCTGTAACTTCCTTATCTTGTTAGTTGTTGAATCTTTGTCTCTACAAAAAAAAATACAATCAGTGAATTGAATAGAGTTAGAGCTATTTATTTTTGAAAACTTGACGCGAACTTGGAGTGGAATCGAAAGTTGACTTGACTCGTACCCCACTCGACTTGTTTAGGTTTGACTTTTAGTTTCTAAAGTTTAGGTGATAATATGACATCCCGACAAGAATATTTAGAATGTTAATCTTAAAATAAAATAAAAATTATTGCTAATCTTAAGACCATTTACAACCCTTAGTAAATTTGGAATATAAATGTTGAAATAGATTAATATATTTATTGTTTTGTCATCGGATTAACTATATTACTTGATAATATTGTTAGTTAACACACTGAATTAGCATGTTGTGTTCATAGGCTTGGGTAGGTAAAACCAGCTCCCTAGTTTTACTTACTTGGTCTGATTAACTTATGGTTTTATCATTATTGGTATCAGGGAAATGGTTGGAGGCCCATCCAAAGTTGTATATAGGTAAAATGCCTCATGTGTTTGTGATAAAAGGCTAAACTAGATTTTGACCTGCGCTTTCAAAGCGCGGAATTATCTCTTTTGAAATATTTTATCTTATAACATATTATAGTTTATAAATGTATATTTTTTAAAAAATGGATATGCAAAAAAATTGTATATTCACTAAATTAAAAGTGTTTTACAAGGTTGACTTTGTATGGATCCGTTTGTTTCAACTAATCAATAAACAAATTACGAGTTCAATATATTACATTAAGTCCGTTTAAGATGTTTGGCTTTCGGTAAGTCATTAGTTTTAGTAGACTAATTAGGTAACTTGGACCTAATTTTATCTGTTTTCTTGTAGATTGAGTGCCCCTGAAGTGGCTATGCATCCTTTGTTTTGGCCCTCAGTCAAGAAGTTAGAGTTTCTTGGCAGATTTGGTAATAGAATGAGGTATTGGAGAAATGGTAACCTCGAATTTCAATTTAACCATAACGGTTCCACGTTTTTGGGAGAGAATTACTTGCAAAGACTAGACAGTCAAGTGATGAATTCTTTTCATAGATACATCAAATGGCAAGGTCGTTTTCCCATTTATAATCTTTATGGGTTAGTGATCGGCATCAGACATGCCTTGAAACACTTTAACGACAATACAAGTTTGGCAATCAAGGCAAGTGTATTCTTAGGAACCAATGAAGAGAGTCTTTATGACTATTATGCTACCCGGTTTCCTCACCTTTTCATTCAAGTGTGCAAGTGGTTGTTTAATCATATCAACTTAGATCCATCTTTTGATGTTGCTAAAAGATTTTGGAAGGATTAGCTTGTTTTGAAATCTTTGTGTAGCACCTAAGTAAAAATGTTTGTTTTGAAACTATTTGCAAACTCTTGCATTGGGTTTTTTGGTTATTTTGTTACTTATTGACTATGGAGTCTGTAACTTCCTTACCTTGTTAGTTGTTGAATCTTTGTCTCTACAAAAAAAATACAATCAGTGAATGAAATAGAGTCAGAGCTATTTATTTTTGAAAACTTGACACGAACTTGGAGTGGAATCGAAAGTTGACTTGACTCGTACCCCACTCGACTCGTTTAGGTTTGACTTTTAGTTTCTAAAGTTTAGGTGATAATATGACATCCCGACAAGAATATTTAGAATGTTAAACCTTAAAATAAAATAAAAATTATTGCTAATCTTAAGACCATTTACAACCCTTAGTAGATTTGGAATATAAATGTTGAAATAGATTAATATATTTATTGTTTTGTCATCGGATTAACTATATTACTTGATAATATTGTTAGTTAACACACTGAATTAGCGTGTTGTGTTCATAGGCTTGGGTAGGTAAAACCAGCTCCCTAGTTTTACTTACTTGGTCTGATTAACTTATGGTTTTATCATTATTGGTTTCATGGAAATGGTTGGAGGCCCATCCAAAGTTGTATATAGGTAAAATGCCTCATGTGTTTGCAATAAAATGTTAAACTAGATTTTGACCCGCGCTTTCAAAGCGGAATTATCTCTTCTTGAAATATTTTATCTTATAACATATTATAGTTTATAAATGTATAATTTTTTTAAAATTATATAATGTGGTTTTTGTTATGTGTGTAGTTATTTTATATGTTTAAGATGAAAAGCATAGATATAAGTGTAATAACATAATATATAATTGTATGCTAATGTTAGAAAGTTATTAATATTGTTTGACTATAATTGAAAAAAAAACGTGATTTATATTGCTTTTAAGTATGGTAGGCAAATTAATTATAAAAAAAAATAAAAAAAGGCAACAACATTCTCTTGTAAATAACTCTAAAACTAATGGCAAAATCCTATTAGGGACTCTAATAGTATAGATCTGATCGAGAGATTGTATAGATATTGTGATTAACTTTGCTTCTTCTTGCCGATGTGGGGATGTGGGACAAGTTTTTTTTTTCCTCACTTAATAATGCCATTAAGGGTTTTGATTAAACTGGCCCATTGGCCCAATTCTTTTCGCAACTTTGTCAATTAAAATAGGTCCAACACAAACAAAAAAGAACTCCAGTCCTCCGAACAAATTCTCAATCTTACCTCATGTTTAACACTTTTTGAACAATTTCTCTCAATAGAGTCTTCTTTATCCCTCCCAAACGGTCTCAAACGTCATAACATGTATATATATACTAGGTGATTTTCCCGTGCTCATGCATGAGTATAAATATTTCTAAAGAAGATATACTATAATTACTATTTACTTTTAATTTTAAATTAATTTATAATTTTTATGCATCATTTATAATAATAATATTATATTACTTTAATTATACATATGATTTTATATATGTTATATCTAATCGGTTTTGTTATTCTTACAGTCGATTTAGTTATCATTTAGGTAAATTGGATTGCATCTCTGAATTCAACTGTAATATCTTTTATTCTATATATTAAAATTTTGATTAATTTCTTATTTGCATTTAGGTAGTTGTTGTTTAGGTATGTAAATATATTTTATGAAGATTATGTATAACTTAAGATATATTGTGCTTAGAATGAAATAAAAATAAATAAACTAAAGTGTCTGATTTCAAATTACATAAATTAATATAACGATAATATTCTGAAGTCTCATGCATATATATAAATTTTACAAAAGAACTAAATTGTAACAGTTGGTTAATATTTTATTTTCATTTTTAATATGTTTTAAGTTGTCTTATAATTTATATTTATAAAATAAATTACTATTCTTATAAAATTTATATTCTTATTGTAGTTAAATCTATGATTTTATATGTAAGTTGGATTAGTCGAGTCACAAATGTAATATATTTTTAATTCATTAAGGGTATCAGTGCAACCATCGTGAGAATTAACGTGAGAGCGACACTAAAAAATTTACTTCTCACATAATATTATATATATATATATATACTTTCTTGTGGTCTTTGTGATGTAGAAGCTCAAATCAAAGCCTGATTCTCCAAGTAGTTGCGTTCCACGAGTTGTGCAACTCATTGCCTGCAGAAGAATCTTCAACTCTTGGATTACCACCTATTGAACAACAAATTTATTGTCTTTTTCTTTTTCTTTTTTGAATCCGTTCTTCATCACCAGAAATGTGATCTTTACTTTGTAAACTATTTCTTCAAGTTGAATACCAGCCGATGATCGAACTTTGATCAAAAAACAAAGTGTCTCTGCTTAAATTAACCTAGCGCAAACGTAACAAAGACAAAAGAAAGTTGCCTATTTTATAAAATGTTAAAAACAAAATAATAGATCTAAAATCATTAGAAAAACTGTAAAACAATATAAATATAAAAGAAATCTTCTAAAGAACATAGATATTTAACAGCATCATTGGGTCTTTCTGAACCTAAGTCTCTCATGCAATCTCTTCACTAAGCCTCTTCAACCTGTATGTATAATAAATTTATGGGTATATATGAAACTGATACATGTACAGATCTCTAAGTAGTATACAATCCGGAAGAGAGAATAACAACAAGAACATAATACATATGTATATATGAAACTGCGATGTACATGTTAGGTCTCTCTCTCTGTCAATTTTCTCAAAATTGTGTATTGCTTGTGAAAACAGATCATCTGCCTCAGGGCCTCATCAACTTGTTGTTTGGTTTCCATGATCCTCGGATTCCTTGCTACTACTTACCCTGCTTGAACTTGGGTACGATGCTGCTTGATTCTTCAAGAACAAAGACAAAGATCATGTCAGCATTAGTTTCATTCTTTTCAGGGGAACAACCATTTGTGAAGGTAAGTTACCTGAAACTGAGGTGGTTGGCTCGGGTGGAGACTGCGGAATTGCTGAAATGGATCCATGTAACCCGAAAACTGAGCCTGGCTCGAGTTTGGATCGAACTGCTGGTTTGGTCCATATACTCTTGATGGATCAGAAGCTTGAACAGCAGGGTAGCCGCCCATACGAGTTTGAGGAGGTAAAGGTCTTTGAGAAGCTAACATATTTGGGAATGGCATGAACGGAGGAGGAGGAGGAGGAGTAGGCCTGTTCATACCCATCTCCACGCCCATTCCCATTCCCATAGCCATGTGAGGCATGTACTGTTGCATACTGGTGTACATCATCGGCATCATACCACATCCCATTGACATCATCTGCATAAATCTCAGTCATAAACTGAAGTTTTCACGGCAAAGATTTAAACTTTCATGGACTTCAACAAGAGACAGACTTAAAAAGGTTATAAGAAATCATATATTTGGATTATAATTTATAAGATTCATAGTTCTGAAAGTAGAGATGGAATGTGCAGAAGCCACATGTAAACGCGCAAACTTAAAACAGAACCAAGACACAAAACTTCCATAAACCCAAATGATCACAGTTAACTGGTTTAACTTATTAATGAAGAAAAGATTGTGGTTTAGAGGACAGACCTGTATTTGAAGCTGGAGAGATTTCATGTACTCAATAGCTTCATCAAGCATTGAAGCTTTATCTGACTGAGAGTATTACAAAAATATATAGTTTTGTGTCAGCAACAAGTGGAATGGTTATAACACCTTGGAGAGAAAATGAAAAGAAAGAGACCTTGTTGCAGCGAGGAATGAGTTCTTGAAGAGCTTTCATCCTCTCGTTGATCCTATCTCTCCGTTTCTGTTTACCATACATTCTTCAGATTCTATGTGAAATGATAATAAAATCGAAAAAGACTATAAAAGAAATAAAATACAAACCCTTTCAGAGAGATTATGAACTTCAGCAGCACGAGATCTCTTTGTCGATGATGATCCACGTCCTTGTTTAGCCTCCTGCAGAACAAAATTAATTTAAATGCAAAAAAAAAAAAAAAATGGAAGCCATGCACTAAAATGCGCTGTATCCTACTGTGCGCTGAAACCGACGCAGCCATCTGTGCGCACGATAGTAAACGTGTACAGTTGATAACGACGACTCGGGCTAGTCGACTCACCTCGTTCCGGCACTCAGTCGAGCCAACTTCTTCTCTCTCCTTTCGTTTCCTCTCATCCACGATCGTCTCAAGTGGCTCGATTTCACTCTTCGACGCAACAGAAGACGATGCACCGAGATTCTCACTCGTCCGCTCCGTCGTGACCACTGCCTTTCCCTTCCGATTATGTCCGACAGTATACGCTCCGCCTCCATCTACGGCGGATTTGGATCCTAAATCACCCGCCCCTCGACTGTCAGCGCCGTCTGTCCGCCGTGTTAGATCGGGTTCCCTCGCTGCCGACGACGCCGGTGTGGCGCTAGGGTTTACTTTCGCCGATTCTCTCACAGTCGACTTCGCAATCGACGGTCCAGATTCTCCTCTACCGTTACGGCCGGTGAAATCCCCTCTCAGCCTCGAGAAGTTCATGAAGTTCCGTACCGGAGGCTTCACAGACGACGGTGCTGGTGGCCTCACCGGGGAAGGTGCCGGTGGCCTCATAGACGACGGTTCCGGCGGCCTCACAGACGACGGTACCGGTGGCCTGGCGGCGGGGAAGAAAAGATCTGAGCAGAAATCATTGGAACCGAGAGGATAATGAAGCCATGAGGACATTTCGTCTTCCTGGATGAAGAGATTATGATCCAACGGCGGGGGAGGAGCTCCGTTGTGAAGTTTGACAGCAGCAGAGGAAGAAAGAGGTTGTTTCTTGGTGTTTGGTCTTTGATTTTGGAGAACCACCTGACCGTTGTGCCATAGAAGCTCCATGAGATCACCATCTTCTTCTTCACCTCTAAATTAATCACAGATACCAAAATAATCAGATCAAAAACATATCTCAACATAAAATAAATAATTAAAAGGTGAAAACTTACTTACATGATGGGTTTTCTAGGAAGATTTGAAGAAGAAGAGTTTGTGTTAGCGTTGACATAATCATCATCTGTCTCGAAGTCAGGAACGAAATGGTGGTGGTGGTTCATTATGTCTGAAGAAACAAATAACCTTGAGATTGTCTTGTCTGTCTCTCTGGTTTTATATCCTAAAGCCCCAAAAATACTGGAGAAGTAGTACCCAGAGATGAGATTATTATTATTGGTATAAGAGGAAGATAAACACACACCCACCAGATTAAACCTTACCTCTGGACTGAGGTTTATTGATTGCTGGAACTGTTGTATTATAACATAAAGTAGTTATAGCCTTTATTTATTTCTGAGGGGGGATCTTTAGGGTCTCTGAAGGCTCTTCTCAAAGTTCGTGCTTTTACAATGTGATAAGCTTCCTCTCTATCTCTCTTCTAGTTAATTTTGGGCATTTTGTGTTTTGTCTTTATGTTTCTCCACTGGACTCTGTTTCTTTTTTTGCCCCTTGGGTGACTCCACTGCGTATCTCATTTACTGTATATCACCTTCTTAAATGTAAATCTCCACTTGTATGGATTTGTTTATTTCATTTAACGTGTGTGAACTGGTTATGAAACACTTGTGCCGGTTTCTAATCCAGTCAAAAGAAAGTACAAACAAAATGTCTGAGATCATCATCATCGTAGATAATCACATGACGGAGCCAAATAATCAGGCCTCCTCCTCCTTCGTTATCATCCGTACAAAAGATGACAATCTTTTCTTTTTAAAAAAAACAATCCTTTATTTCCAAAAATTCATTTGAAGATAATTTTAAGCATTTTTACTTACAATATATAAATTGTTTTCATATTTATATGTCACTTTTATTTTATTCAGTATTGTTTAACCCATTATAGTTTTCCATAACTAAATTTATTTAATATATATATAGACTAATATTATTTTATATATAATTTTGAATATATTATATTTTAGCCTAAAAGAATTTGATTATGAAAGTGAAGAAGTATCAATTATTAAAGCAGGGAAAATAAGTGAGGCGAGTTTTAGAAGTTAGAAATGTAGATTGGTCAAAAGCCTTCCACTTCTCTTGTTATGCAAACTCTGTTCAACTGAATTTGCCTGATGAGACTGAAGTATAGTTATTATTTTGCTTATGCGTAAATATCATTTCAAAAATGAACTGTTGAGGCTTACAAAATGTGTTAACAAATTACGAAACTCTATATTTGATCCCACAGAAAAAGGTAAAAAATATGGAATCAAAAGCAATCGAACCTGAATCCGTTCTGTTTTGGAGCGAACATGACAAAAAATAACTATAAAATTCTTGACGAGTCAGATGATAGGTTGAACCGAGACAAACAAACAATGGAAAAACTCGAAAAAAACATGAGGCACACAATGCTAGCAAGAAACTGGTTCAAATGTCCGCCTGAGCAAGTTGCTTTCCCTTGTATCAGCATACTCAAGCCCGCTCAAAGACCGCACGCCCTCAAATATAGTTATTTGATTCGATCTCAAACAAAAAATAAGAATTCAAATTAATCATCTAAACATCAAGTTCATATGAATCATATCTCCTTTTTCTTTACTGGCATTATATCTCTAACAAACGAATGTATGCATTTTCCATTGATATTGAATATGTGTTTAGTGATGGTATAGATATGGTATTATCACAAGTACACATAAAAAAATTAATGCGTACAAACTAGATAATACATGTAGGGAAGCAAGAAAACAGAGGACCAGACATGGACTCACTGTGGCAGCCGGGACAATATTCAGTCATTAAGTCAGGTCTCTATTGGAAACCTCAACGATTTATCACAAATGTGAATATGCCATTGCTGTAACTGTAAGACAATCTTGCTTTTTCTTTAGCTTTCATTAATTCAAGTATTTATGTATGATGATATTACAATGTGGTACAATCACAGTAGATCCAATACATTCAGATTGAGTGAGTAGAACTACGATGCAATATTGAAAAATAACTCTACAATAGATAAGCAGAGAAATGACAAGTTTGTAGATTTTCAATTGGTCTTTTTAGATGTTTGTGTGTCATAAGTTATAAGCTTTTCATTTTTGCTACAGACTCATTATGGGTAGATTTTCAATAGGTCTTTTTAGATGTTTGCGTGTCATAAATTATCAAAATTGTAAACATACACTTCAAAAATATATGATATTTTATCAAGTATTACTTTGAAATTTAATGTTAAATTTAAATGAGAAAAAAAAAGTTCAGGCCAAAAGTCTGGTCATTTGAAACATAATGCTAAATTTCTAATGATATTATATCTGGTCTTCTAGACTACATAGTGATTATTGTTTGATCTTGTTCCTAGATATTTCTCTCTCTAGAGATATTTCCTCTCTAGAGCTTTGTACCATCTTTCTTGGTTTCTCCAACAAGAAAGATCAAAATCTCCACGCTTTGTCTCAGTTCTTCTAACAAATCTGATCTCTCATATTCCTTGTTCTCTATCTTTTTATCTCACTATGTTCTCTGAAATGGATAATGCTCTGTTAGCTCTTTCCCTAAAAGATGATGATGAAGCTCCTTACAACCTACCTGATCTTCCTCAATATTATGCTTCAGAACGGAATGCAAGCAGTCTAATTAGGCGTCTTCTCAACCCGGAACATCAGAACATGGCGAATCTTATCCTTGACATGCCGAGAAAGTGGAAGATCGTCAATCGTGTTAGAGGAATAGCTCTCACCAGAGAAAGATTCCAGTTCATCTTCTTGCATGCGTATGATCTTCAAGATGTCCTTGACAAAGGCATGCAAACTTATTGTGACTGGGGTCTAGCTATTGAAAGATGGGCATAAAGGCCTCCACCGGGATATCTACAAAACGTTTCAATCTGGGTCAGAATAAGGAATATTCCGATCAACCATTATACAAAACCTGCTATCGAAGAGCTTGGTGGTTTGATCGGTCATGTGGAAATGGTAGCTTTCGATCCAGAAAAATATCAAAGACAAGACTATGTTCGAGTCAAGGTTCGGATTGAAGTAAACAAACCCCTCAAGCGATCAAGGGTCTTAAACTTGCCTGGAGGAGATCAAACAACTATCTACTTTTTCTATGAAAAAGTGCAGAAGAGGTGTACTCACTGTCAAAGACTCACACATGCAAAGGATAGATGTCCTTTTCTGGTCAACTCTCTTAACATGCAAGCGGCTCCGGTTTCAAATCAACGACCTTCTCTTGATACAAGGAACCAGACAGTCTTATCTGAGGATGATCCCCTGTTTGAAGTTCTACAAGAAGATCAAGTGGGCATCAATCCCATATCGGGTCGTCCTCGCATAGCTCCGGAAGTTCTCCAAGAAATGCGTAACTATCTTCTTGCTTCAAGTAATGAAGATAGACATAATAGAGAACAGAGAGTGATTTTATCGGTGAAAGAAGCAGAGCAGAATCCTGTGATCCAAAAGTCGATGCTCCAGCTCACTCCCCCACCGATCTTTACCACAGATCTTAACAAAGGAAAAGGAGTTGTTTTCAACTTTGATAGAAGTATCGTTGACTTCCAGAACACTAATCTCAACCCCAAGCCTCTAAAGCTTATGGCATCGGCGATCTCAGCAGGCCAACACTTGTCTAATCCTTTGGTAAATGTATTTGGAAGACTCTCTCTCCCGCTTGGTCAAGCTTCGTCGAGTCAAACATCAATCATTCCTTTTGATGGTTTCTCAAGCGCACCTCTGCCTAAGGAGAAACCAAAGAGAAAGCATGGAAGATACAAAAAGCTCCCCAACTCTCAGAAGAAAGTGCAAAAAGGTGGAGTTAAGCTCTCTACTCCGATTCAAAATGAGGAGAGCCCCAACAAGAAGCGCAAAGCAGAAGATGAACTAGATGAGTCTCTCAGATCATCAAAGAAGAAAGGACAGAGCTCGATGGAAAAAGCCTCTCTGAAAAAGAAAACTGAAGTTGATTTGGCTGATACATCCAAGGCTGCGCAGTGCAATGTATCAACGATGGTCCCGCATGAGGGACCCAAAGCGTAATGAGTTTCATTAGTTGGAACTGTCGGGGTTTGGGTGATCCTCAAGGTCTGACAGTTCAACGCCTCTCGGAGCTACGACAGACGTATTTTCCGGAGGTGTTATTTCTAATGGAAACAATGAATCCTAGGAATAAGCTAGTAGATATGCAATGTTGGCTTGGATATGATCATGTCTTCACTGTCGACCCGGTAAATACGTGGGGGGGGGGGTCTAGCTCTTTTTTGGAAAGACAATGTGGTAGTTAACATTTTGTATGCAGACAAGAATGTATTGGATATTAAAATCTTATATGAAGATAAGGTTTTCTATGTCTCTTGTGTTTATGGCAACCCAACTATCAGTCTGCGTCATATAGTATGGGAACGTTTGAGTCGATTCAATTTAAACAGAAGAAGTAGTTGGTGCATGTTCGGAGATTTTAACGAAATTTTAAACAACTCGGAGAAAATTGGCGGCCCTAGAAGAAGTGACTACACCTTTCAAGACTTCTCAAACATGATTGAAATTTGTGGCATGATAGAGCTTCCAAGTACTGGAAATAGTTTTACATGGGGAGGTAGGAGAAGTAACTTATGGATTCAAAGTAAACTGGACCGAGCTTTTGGAAATCAAAGATGGTTTGATCAATTCCCAGCCTCAAATCAAGCTTTCCTCGCCAAAAGAGGTTCTGATCATCGACCTATTTTGATTAAACTTATCTCCTCCCAAGAAACTTACAGAGGATCTTTTAAGTTTGATAAAAGGATGTTCCGGAAACCTCTTGTTTTTGAAACCATAAACCAAGCATGGAACTCTTCTTCCTTAAATACAAACCTTTGTGTGGCGCCTCGTATCAGATCATGTCGGAAGGCGCTAAGAAAATGGAAAAAAGATAATCAGTCTAACTCCTCATTAAAGATCTCTAAGCTTTAAGAGGATCTTGAATATGAACAATCATCATTAAACCCATCAACGTTCAGGTTAAACTCCTTAACGAAAACGCTTGTTTATGCTTATAAAGAAGAAGAAAATTTTTGGAAACAAAAAAGCAAGGATGATTGGATCTTATATGGAGATGGAAACACCAAAAATTTTCACGCCGCAGTTAAAGTCTCGAGGTCTAGGAATCAGATTGTTAAGCTACAAGATGCTAATGGAATTTTTCAAAGATCTGAAGCTTCAAAAGGTCAAGTAGTGGTTCAGTATTATCGCAAACTTTTTAAATCTTCCAACTCGGTGGATTATTTTGATCTTCTTAGTGACCTTCCAACAAGGGTCACAAGGGATATGAATTTATTTCTCACTAGAAGAGTTACAAAGGAGGAAGTTAAAGAAACAATTTTCTCTATTAAACCTGATAGTGCGCCTGGTGCTGATGGGATGTCTGGCTTCTTCTTTCAAAAATATTGGGAGGTTGTGGGTGATCAACTTACCAAAGAAGTGCTGCGGTTCTTTGAGTCTGGCATTATGCCTTCGGAGTGGAACTACACTCAAATTTGTCTTATTCCAAAGAAAACTAATGCCACTATGATGTCTGAACTTCGGCCTATTAGTTTATGCTCAGTTATGTACAAGACTATTTCTAAGATCCTAGCTACCAGACTTCAGCATTTCCTTCCAAAGATAGTCTCTCCAACTCAGTCGGCTTTTGTTTCAGATAGGCTAATATCTGATAACATTATTCTTGCTCATGAAGCGGTTCATAGCTTGAGAACTCATGAAGCAATCTCAAGATCTTTCATGGCGGCAAAAACAGATATGTCAAAAGCTTTTGACAGAGTGGAATGGAACTATCTAAAAGCTCTACTTCAGTCTCTTGGTTTCGACAATCTGTGGGTTAGTTGGATCATGTCTTGTATAACTACGGTTAATTACTCTATTCTTTTGAATGGGCAATCATATGGTTTCATCTCCTATGAGAGAGGCTTAAGACAAGGTGATCCACCTTGCTAAGCAAGCTTGGCGAATCCTTTATGATCAGTCTTCTATTCTGAGTTGTTTTTTGAAGAGCCGTTATTTTCCTAATAGTGATTTCTTATCAGCATCTATTGGTAATAGACCCTCATACGCTTGGCGCAGCATCCTTCATGGAAGAGATTTATTAGCTAAAGGTTTAAGGCATATGATTGTTAATGGTCTCTCTATATCAGTTTGGACTATGCCTTGGTTAGTTGATGGGGGAAAGGCTACGAATCCCTCTTATGAAGAACATTTTGGTAGACTTAAACCTCAAGGTATCAGATCTCATAATCCCCAACACACACCTATGGGATTTGCAGAAGCTGGAGAACCTGTTCTATAAACAAGATATAGAGCTTATTTTAAAGCAAAAGCCAGTTATCTCTCCACCTGATTTCTACTGCTGGAACCATACACGCTCTGGAGAGTATTCTGTCAAGACTGGATACTGGTTTGCAGAACAGAATGCTAGGAAAGAAGCATTATTATGAGGTCAAGCGCAACCTTCTCTAAACGGTATCAAGCAATGCATATGGTCTATAAAAACAGCACCAAAGATTAAAATTTTTCTTTGGAAAGCTATTAGTGGTGCAATCTCTGTTGCTGATCATCTTATTGAAAGAGGAATGATAGTTGATACTCGCTGCCTAGTCTGTGGCTTAATAGGAAAGAAGCATTATTATGAGGTCAAGCGCAACCTTCTCTAAACGGTATCAAGCAATGCATATGGTCTATAAAAACAGCACCAAAGATTAAAATTTTTCTTTGGAAAGCTATTAGTGGTGCAATCTCTGTTGCTGATCATCTTATTGAAAGAGGAATGAGAGTTGAGGAATGAGAGTTGATACTCGCTGCCAAATCTGTGGCTTAGAAGGAGATCAATAAATCATGTCCTTTTCACTTGTACTATTGCAAGACAAACATGGGCTCTGTGTAATTTTCCTTCTCCAGGTAATGGTTTTGACCCCTCCTCCATCTACTCCAACATTTACTATGTTCTACAGATGGAGAAAAATCAAAATTATCCCCTCATCATTAGAAGGAGTGGCCCTTGGATTCTATGGTCAATCTGGAAAAACATGAACAATTTTCTCTTCAATGGAAGTTTATCAGTAGGTTCAAACTTTACAAGATCAATATTTGAAGAAATAGACCACTGGTTTCTAATTAAAAATTTGGAAGATCAAGAGAAAGCAATTGATCTAGAAATGAAGAAAAGAATTATTTTTAGATGGAAGCCACCACCTGCTACTTGGTTGAAATGTGATATTGGTTCTGTCTAAAACAATAGTAGGTCTGAATGTGGAGCGTCTTGGATTCTTAGGAACTCAAATGGATCAGTTTTACTTCATGTGAGAAGATCTTTCAATAATATTCTCAGCAAAACTGATGGCTCTTTTGAAAGCTGGAGCTGGGCAATTGAAATTATGAATTCCCTCCATTTTGATAACATTATCTTCTCCAGTGAAGACCATTCTCTAGTAGACGCTATATCCAAACCTGCTGCATGGCCGGCCTTAAAATTTTATTCCATGAGGCTATCTTCTATGCTTAACAATTTTTTGTGTTGGCGAGTAGAAATTCAGTCACGACAAGCCCTTAATGCAGCCTTCCGAATTGCTAATAGTGATATCAAGGAAAATAAGTTTCAATCCTACATAGCAAGGGGTTTTTTTCTTTGGGTGAAAGATTTGTTCTAGTAGTTTCCTCTATATCCTCTGTTTATTCTCCCCTGTTTCTTTTGTATTTTGACTTTATGTTTCTTTTGATATTATAATACAAGTGTTAAAAAAAAAAAAAGACTACATAGCGATTTTATAACTTGGATGCCACTATGCAACTTTTCATATTAAATTGTGATTTTTTATTAAAATATCGATTTGTGATTTTTGTTGAAATATTAAATTATGGTTTGTGGAGGAGTTAGGATTTACGAACTAACGTTTAGGTAATAGTATGATATCCCGACAAAAAAATTTAGAATGTTAATCTTAAAATAAAATAAAAATTATTGCTAATCTTAAGACTATTTACAAGCTTTAGTAGATAATTATAATATAAAAGTTGGAATAGATTCGATATATTTATCAGATTAACTATACATTAGTTGATATTGTAGTTATAAATATTGAATTAGCGTGTTGGGTTTAAGGAAACAAAACTTAATCATATGTAATTAGACAATCTTTTCAGGTAATCACGCACTAATAGTACTTTAACAGGTTGCATGTCCGTAAGCTCATTTAATTATTATTTTTATGCAGTTGCAACACTCTCCGAGTCCGAATCAAATAGTACTTAATATAATTAAAAACGAATCTAGCTTATCCCTTATATAATTAATGAATCTAGCTTATTCATTAATCAAATACTAATATAACTAGTGAATCTAGCTTATCATTAATTATTATCAATCACTTAATCAAACACGTTTTCAAAATTTTATACACTTTCTGTTTATCATCTAAAGTTTACATTTTACGTTTGAAATTCACATAGACTAGTAATGTTGAATTAAATAACAGCTAGAAATGATTGAGAAGAAAAATATATAATTAAAAATGATGACGAAAATGGATGTCACAAATAAAAATGATGAAGAAAATGATGTTTGATAGCGACATGGCTATTTTATCATAACTAAAAAACCAATAATACGAATATAGTATTCGTATAAGATAAGGTGGACCCGAATATTATTATAATTATTAAATTCATATATGTTGTGGATCTGACTTTATATTTTTCTTATTTAGGAAAATTGCAAATTATTTCGGCGGTGGTTGGGGAATCCTGTGCCCACACCTTCTTCTCTGCCAACAAACTATATTATATGCTTAAAATTTTCTGACACCATTCTATTGTATTTATACCGATAATAGGGATTTAACAAGTATTATTAATAAATAAGCAGAGAGAAATAATGTGAACAAAAAAGAGGAGAAATAACAAGTTTGTATAAAACATCAAACATACGAAAAACACATTATGGAAAGCATAAAAGAAAAGAACCAATAAAATTATGAGAAAATTGGAAAGAATAAAAAGGTCGATGTGTTTGCAAATAAATAATTGGAAGTCGATGATTGAAAAAGAAGAATATCTTTGGGAAGGCAAGGTATCTGCTGTCTCGTCGTGCTATGTCCTCCACGAAAGACATAAATTACTAAACAATTGTAAATATTAAAAATAATATTCTACTCAACAAAAGTTTATAATTTAATTTAATTCATTTATATTATCAAATGTTGGTGTTGGATCTGAATTCCGCCCCATCACAAGAAGCCCAATAAGTTTTCAAAAGCTCAGTTCACTGTGACACAGTCACACAACCGTTGGAAATTGACTGACATTCAGTGAAGGTGTTGGGACAAACAGAAAAGGAGGAGAGTTACAGAGTCAGAATCCGAGGATTCTAAGGCTTCCAATACCAGATAAAAAAGAAGAAGCAAATCAAATAGAAAATGCATATCAACCAAATCAAATGCATATCAAAGCATATGATCAAGTAAATTATGAAGAATAAATGTAAATCTAAATGGTTAAACTAATTTATCGAATTAGCTTATTTGACCAAAATTTAAAAATAAATTGTTAAGTTATATATCTAAAACAAAAATACAAATTCTTATATATAAAAAATAACTATTATTATTTTAATAAATACAAGAAAAAATTAATATGAAAATAAAATATAATTAGAACATACAATGAAATTGAAAAAAAATGTGGAGCATATTTTTTTTGTCCATAATGTATTTGCAATAATTTTCCTAATGTTTACCATAAGATTTTCTTGTTCAATTTCTGTGTTTTTCATATCATTTTGTTCAACCATAAAAGTAATATTTCCAATTTTTGTATGTGTCATTGTATCAGCAAATCTTCATCGGAAAATTTTAAAATTCTAATAAAATTATGTGATCTCATTTTCACTGTTACCACTCTTTTTTTAAATATGCATATCATATCTCGAAAATTAACAGATATGTAGAAAATACATACATATGTTATAATATATTTGTTGGAAACATATAACTTTTTATTTAATCATATTATACACAAATCCAACTTAGTTGTACTTGTAACATATTAAATGTTCATAATTCATGAAACATTTTGATGATTGCAGATATATATAAACTAATCTGAAAATTTTAAAAATAATTAAGAAAAATATAAAATCCATTCATGTGTTATATGTTGACAAAAAAACGTTATAATATATATGAAAGGACAATATATATGAAAGAGTATTATATATTCATATATATGATATACTTTATTCTACAAAAATGTAAAGTGATTGTAAAATAACTTTTAAAATTTATAAATATATTCAACTAAAATATGAATAATCAAATAGCTTGCATGAATTCATTAAAATAATTTAAAATATCTTAATATAACAACTACTTTTATGTAAACAAGTATTAATTATTTTATTATTGTTAATTACTATCAACAATATAAATAAAATAAATATAGTTATATATTTTAGATGATACAAGAAATAATATATATGTAAAACCATAAATATTTATATACTATTTTATTAATAAATATGTAAATAAATTATTTTATAATAATATAAAATATAATAAAATATTAAACTATATTCTTAAAGTATATGTGCTTAGTGAATGAATGAATTAAAAATTAAGTAATTTTTTTGTTCAAATAATTACGTAATTTAAAACAATTAATAAAGAGGGAGAAAAAAAAATCAAATCTGCATGCATGTGATTGGTCTTTAGCATGGTTTCAACATCTATTTTTTCCTCTGCAGATTAAAAAATTGCACTAACATTAATCTGCATCTAGATCATTAATTCTTTTATAATTTAATTTTATTCTTCGCTTAAAATATTTAAGGGAAAATAAATGCAGTTCAATCTGCATCATAAATGTACTGCATTTGATCTGCATTTGTACTGTATTTCATTCAAAACTTAATATGAACAAAGTTTGTATATCACATTTGGACTTCAAAATATAAAAAAATATAAAAAAATATTTGATAAAAGTATTAAAATGAAACATTCGTAAATGAAATTGTAGAGAATCGACCTTGGCTATTCTTGTAACATACGAATCGACACACCAATATGTTTGGCGAGTTCTCTCCAAACCGGAAACAAACTCTATATCACTATGAATCGAAAAGATTACAAGCCTCGCACTAGTTGCATGTTCTATGAGAGATTATATGTTTTTGTTGTTGTGCCTAACAATGAGAGTCTAGACCTCTATTTATACAAGATTATCTAATGTGATTCCTTGTTGTAAAATGAATAACATGTTTATCCTAAGTTTATAGGATTTATAAACTTCTTGGATAATGAAGAAACTAATCCAATCTCCTTATCTTTTCAGGTCTTGTATGAAGCCCAGTAGCCGGTCCAGGATGGCCCAAGAGACATCACGGCCTCACATTCTCCACCTTGGCTTTTTGGTCACTCCTCGGCTTCTCCGCTTCTCTCTCTCTCTCTCTCTCTCTCTCTCTCTCTCTCTCTCTCTCTCTCTCTCTGCAAAAAGAAACCCGAAGCACCGACGAGCTCGCCGCCTTGTCTTCTCCGACGCACCGTCTGTTCCTCGACTCCGTCTCCCACCGGAGATGCATACCTTCTCCGATCCTTGCTTCTCTTCTCTTCCCGACACTTCCTCTCTTCGATTCTCTGTGAACCAGACAAGATCCCGACATCACCGCCGCTTGTCTTCACCGGTGTTAGCTTCCACCGCCTCCACCATTCACATCTCAGGTTCCGTTTGTTCCTCCTTGTCTCTTTTCTTAGACATTTGAACAAAACCCTAATCTTTGATTTCAATTTTCAGCTCGTTTATTGATGAATTCAGCTTGACATCTGTGATTCTCCGGTGACAACGTTCCTCTTGCACACCAACCTCCCGACATAACCGAACCAGGCTTGTCAAAGCCCAAAGGTATCTCCTTTTGCCTTGACTTCATCCTCTTTGATACGTGTCTCAAGCCCCTTTTGTAACCTGTCATGAAACTCCTTAGCTAAAATTATTAAACATATCTCCTTGTTTAATTTTCAGTTCCTGGTTTCGACGTCTCTTCACCACCGTTGCTTCCTTTAGGTAACAAACATAATTGTTTCTTCAATTCCTTCAAGAACTTAACCATGTAAACTAATAGCTTTAAGTTTACAACTTTGTTGTAGACGTTTCCTCGCTGCAACCACACGTCTTCAAGGTAATCTTCTGAAATCATCTTTTACCAAGCTTTATAAATTCCTGCCGAACCATCAGTTTGCTTTTCCTGAAACTGATACCTTCTTTTGTGGTCTTTCCGCGAGGTGAACAACTCGACAACCTTGTCACCTGCAGCCACACGAGACCTACTAAGACAGAACCTTGAGGATCTCCAAGCATGTCTCGAACTTCTGTCCAGGTACACACTTAGTTAGGAAATCCGCAGGATTGATAGATGTGTGAATCTTATGAACCGTAACGTCACCAGCCTCAATTACGTCTCTCATTCAGTGTATTCTAGTGTCTATATGCTTAGTCCTTTCATGGAATCCTCCATTCTTAGCTAAGTGTATAGCACTCTATGAATCTGAAAACACTCTCACATCATCTTGCTCAAACCCCAATTCGCTAACAAAACCTTTAAGCCATAACGCTTCTTTAAAAGCTTTGGCTAAAGCCATATATTCTGATTCTGTCGTTGATAGTGCGACAATATGTTGGAGACCTGATCTCCAGCTTATTGTGTTGCCTCCGACTTGAAACACATCTCCTGTAACGGATCTTCTCCTATCCAAATCAGTAGCATAGTCTGCGTCACAGAATCCTCGTACCTTGAAGTCTTCTGCTTTAGTAAACAATAGGTCTGAATCTAGAGCTCCTTGTAGGTATCTCATCACCCACTTAACAGCTTCCCAGTGTTGTCTTCCTGGCTTGCTCATGTAGCGGCTGATCAAGCCTACTGCAAAACATAAGTCTGGTCTAGATCCCACCATTGTGTACATTAAGCTTCCAACAGCTGATGCGTATGGTACCTCACTCATGAAAATTGCTTCCACGTCTTCTTCTTCTTGTGTCAAACTTTTAAGCTTAAACTGTGGCCCGATAGGAGTAACCACTGCTCTGCTCTCTGTCATGTTAAAAGTTTCCAGCACCTTCTGTAAATACTTTCCTTGCGATAGCTTTAGAGTTCCTTTCTTCCTGTCTCTAATA
This sequence comes from Brassica oleracea var. oleracea, assembly GCF_000695525.1. Taxonomy (NCBI): domain Eukaryota; kingdom Viridiplantae; phylum Streptophyta; class Magnoliopsida; order Brassicales; family Brassicaceae; genus Brassica; species Brassica oleracea. Next base: position 866,051 of record NC_027754.1, on the reverse strand, counting down.
ATATCCATCCCAAGTATTTGTGAAGCTGTTCCAAGGTCCTTCATCTCAAACTCTTTCTTCAAGCTATCTTTGATTCTCTTAATTTCTTTAAAATCCTTTGATGCTATCAACATGTCATCGACATAGATCAGAAGATAGACCATATGAGATAAATCCGAACCTTTCATGTAGACATAAGGGTCGTATGCACTTTTGTCGAAGCCTTGTTGTTTCATGAAGCTGTCGAGTCTTCTATTCCATTGTCTTGGTGACTGTTTTAATCCGTAAAGGGATTTCAACAGGAGACAAACTTGATCTTCTTTCCCCTTCTCAACGAAACCTTCTGGCTGTGCCATAAAAATCTCCTCGTCCAACGTTCCGTATAAGAAAGATGTTTTTACGTCTAGTTGTTCCAAATCAAGATCGTAATTTGCAACAACTGACAGCATAATTCTGATCGACACGTGTTTCACCACTGGTGCAAACACCTCTGTGTAATCGATCCCTTCAACTTGTGAAAACCCCTTAGCTACTAATCTAGCTTTGTATCTCGGCTTCTCAACTCCAGGAATGCCTTCTTTCAGCTTGAAAACCCATTTGCTGCCAATAATCTTCTTATTCTCTGGTTTTTCAGCCAGCTTCCAAGTCTGATTTTTCTCCAAAGAGTCCATCTCTTCTTGCATTCCTTCATTCCATAACTTCCAGCTTTTACTCCTTCTTGCTTCTAAATAGGATTTAGGTTCATCCATTTTTATCTCTTCAGCTGTAGCTAGAGCATAAGCCACGCAGTCTGAATCATCGAACCTAGAAGGCTTCTTCACTTCTCTTATGATTCTATCTCTCGCAAGAATGTAGTTATCTAGATTTTCTCATTCAGCTTCCACAACTTCTTCTTCACTTTTCGAGTTTGAGGATTCGGTTTCTGAGTTTTCTGATGCTGGAGAAACTCCACCTTGAACTGTATCCTCTGTGTCTACGTCAGTAGCTGCGTTTGAAGGTCCTTGAATCAGCACCAGAATGAACATCACTTTCTTTGTTCCCTTCTTCTTTTGACTGACTTCTTTGACGTTTTTAAACATCTCTTCTTCGTTGAAAATCACATTCCTACTAACTGCACATCCCAACTCTTCTGGTAGCCAAACTCAATAGCCTTTAATCCCCATTGAATATCCCATGAAAACTCCTTTCATTGCTCTTGGACTGGTTTTGGCTTGAGTTACGTGAACATAAGCTGTGCATCCAAACTTCCTTAGTTGGCTTAGGTCCGTTTTAGTTCCAGACCACATCTCTTCCGGTAGTTTGAAGTTAATTGCTGAACTTGGAGATCGGTTGATCAAGTAAACATCCGTCGAAGCCGCTTCTGCCCAGAAATTTTGCTCTAAGCCTGCCTCTGTCAACATACACCGAACCTTCTCCATGATCGTATGGTTCATGCGTTCTGATACTCCGTTTTTTTGTGGAGTATAGACGCATGTTCTGTGTCGTTTTATTCCTGCTTCTTTACACAAAGTGTCCATCCGTGTATTGTAGAACTCCAGTCCGTTATCCGTCCTAAGACACTTCACCTTCTTTCATGTCTCTGTCTCCATGCTTGCTTTCCATTCCTTGAAGTTCTGAAACACTTCATCTTTTGACTTTAGGAAATAGATTCATACTTTCCTAGAAAAGTCATCAATGAATGTAACGAAGTAGTAGCAGCCTCTGAGACTTTCAAACACCGAAGGTGAACCCCATAAGTCTGAATGGATGTATTCTAAGACTTCCTTAGACGTGTGCTTGCCCTTTGGAAAGCTTAACTTATGTGCTTTGCCCAAAACGCAATTCTCGCAAAACTCCAACGTCTTCACATCCTTCTCGCTTAAATATCCATCTTTGACTAGGATATTTATGCCCTTTAAAATCATATGTCCAAGTCTAGAGTGCCACCTCTTAGTCATATCGATGTCCGGCCTTGCGACTGCAACTTCACCATTCAATACCGTTCCTTGTAAGTAATACAAACCATCACAATATTTTCCAGAAATAACCTTCTGATCTCCTTTGTAAAACTGCACCATGAAGTCTTTGCCTTCATATCTGCATCCCATCTTCTCCAATAAACCATAGGATATAAGGTTTCTGCCCATTGTCGGCATGTAACGCACATCAGTGAGAATCACGCTTGATCCATCATCGTTCATGATCCTGATCTTCTCTATCCCCTTTGATCTCTCTGATAGTGTTATTTCCCATCAAAACCTTCCCTCCTTCTATGTCTTCAAGATCAAATAAGACATCTTTATTTGGAGTAATATGGAATGTGCAACCGGAATCAAGTACCCACTCGTGTTTAGTAGCTTTCTGGCTAGCCACTAATACCAATGGTTCCTCATTCTCTTCTGCTATGTTGACCGAATTTGATGGCTTCTGATTTTTTCTTTCTAGACACTCCCTTTTAAAGTGTCCTTCCTTGCCACACGTCCAACATTCTTTAGAGAACTTAGGTCTTGATTTTGATATGTTTTTGCTCTTAGATATAGCTCTCCAAGTCTTGTCGTTCTTCTTCTCACCTATGCCTCTATTGTCGCTAGCAAATAGACCCTATGAGTTACCTTTAGACTTGTTAAGAAGTCTCTTTTCCCTTAATTCAACTTCCTTAGAATAAGCTGATATTGTAACATCACGGACTGTTAAGGTCTCTTTTCCGCTGTCGTATTTTAATGCATCAACGAGAGACTCATATTGCTTAGGTAGACTTGCTAAGATCTAAATAGCTTGATCTTCTTCACTGATCTTAATGTCAAGACTTGATAGATCAGCCATAAGTTTCATAAACACATCCAAATTTTCCTCAATTCTTCCATTCTGAAACCTGCATATCTCTGTTTCATGTAGATTCGATTAGGTAACGTCTTGGTCTGATACTCAGCTTCTAGAGCCTTCCACATAGCCAATGCCGTTGGCTCATGCATGACCTTCCGTAGAAAAAGATCAGATAGACACATACTAATCAGATTCTTTGTACACAGCTCCCGGTCTTGCTCCTTAGGATCAGGTTTTGTATCCTTCTGTTCTTCACCTTCAACATCCGTAGAAGGAGTTTCCTCCTTAAGAACAAAACCCAAACCTACTATCTCAAGTTGACATAGCATCTTATACTTCCATAGACCAAAGTCACCCTTTCCATCGAATTTCTCCACTTCAAATTTCCCTGAAGTTGCTTTCATCCTTTATTAACCCGTAAACTTTGTTTCTTTGTTTGCAGGTTGCTGTAACACGCCGTGACCGTCAAGCTTTAATACCAACGAGCTGAGTATTCTTCACCACACCAGATAAGAATTCTCCTTGCTTGTTTATTGAACCTTGCCTTCGAATCTCTGTAACTTGGATCTCTGTTAGCCTAAACTCTGATATTACTTGTAGAGAATCGACCTTGGCTATTCTTGTAACAAACAAATCGACACACCAATATGTTTGGCGAGTTCTCTGCAAACCGGAGACAAACTCTATATCACTATGAATTGAAAAGATTACAAGCTTTGCACTAGTTGCGTGTTCTATGAGAAATTATATGTTTTTGTTGTTGTGCCTAACAATGAGAGTCTAGACCTCTATTTATACAAGATTATCTAATGTAATTCCTTGTTGTAAAAGGAATAACATGTTTATCCTAAGTTTATAAGGATTTATAAACTTATTGGATAATGATGAAACTAATCCAATCACCTTATCGTTTCAGGTCTTGTACGAAGCCCAGTAGCCAGGATGGCCCAATGTTAATAACGTAGTTATAATTTAAATATCCAAAAACTTAAACATGATATATCTATATATATACATGTATGTTAAGCATACTATAGGTAAACATATAAATAATAGAAACTTAAATGAACAAATTAAATTGTGTGTGTTTGTTGAAGATGTAGTATTAACCTTTTAGAAATTCCAAGAAATGATGGTTTTTCGAAACCAATAAACAAAAACATTTAAGAATAAATGATATCTGGAAGATGTTATAGTAGAAAATAATGATAAAAATAAAATATTATTTTCAATAAATAAACAAATAGTTTTATAAGATTTAATATTGTAAAGTAATAATTAAATATAAAAATAGAATATTGCAATTTTTTGTAGTTATTAACTACGAAGTGTTTCTATGATCTATTCTTAACTGTTGATCAGTGGAGTGATATTTGTGATACAGAACTGGTTGACTAAAGCATATGATAATATGACATTGCTATCATTATGTCTTTTGAATTTCTTTGAAAATCATTTTAACAAAGAAATTATCCATTCTATCAATAAATGTTTTCGTATGTCTTGTGAAAAAAAGAATATTATCACTACCCTGACCTCCCATCACAAGAACATTACTTTTTTTTAACATATCACAACATATTTTTTTCTTACACTTGCTAACTAAACATTCATTTTATTTTTACATTCTATAATACTTAAAAAATTAAAAGTATACTTTATCAATTTCATTTAATATTTTCCCATAATATCATATAAAAGCAAGAAACACGACATCACATATGTCAGTTTTGCTTGAACCACATATTTTATTAGCAATTTTTTTCAATAATGCCTTTGTATCATATAATATTCTATGATCTATTTTTTCATTCTGGAGTGGAGTGATATATGTGATAAGGCATTGTCCCAAACAAAGGATTACAGCAAGGTGATCTGCTATCGTCTTATTTATTCATTTTGTTTACAGAGGCCCTAATTTCAAATATCAGAAAGAGGGAAGAAGAAAAGTTACTAACAGGTTTAAAAATTGCGTGTGGTAGTCCGACAATTTTGCACTTACTATTCGCAAACGATAGTCTATTTTTCTGAAAAGCCAATGGGCAAGAATGTGTGGTTATATTACATATTTTGAAAGACTATGAAAGAGCGTCGGGGCAGCAAATAAATTTTGCGAAATCGTCACTTCAGTTTGGACATAAGGTTCCAGATCCAGTACGATTGGAGATCCAACAGGTTTTGGGTATTACTACAATAGGTTGTATGGGTACTTACTTAGGGATCCCTGAGAGTCTGGGAGGATCAAAAACCCAAATTTTTGGTTTTCTTCACGAAAGAGTAAACATTAAGGTTTATTACAAAAGGAGGCAAGGAAGTTTTAATTAAATTAGTGGCATCACCCATGCCAACTCATGTGATGTCTTGTTTCCGTTTACCCAAAACGGTTACCAAGAAACTAACGAGTGTGGTTGCTCACTTTTGGTTGAGTGGCAGTGGAAATAAAAAAGGTATGCATTTTCTTGGGACAAGATGTGCAAAGATAAGAAGGAAGGTGGCATTGGCTTTAGAGTTATTCAGAACTTCAACACAACTTTATTAGCAAAACAGTTATTGAGGTTAATTGATAAACCTGAATCCCTTTTCACAAAGGTTTTTAAAGGGATATGTTATAGGAAATCAGATCCAATGGATCCAATACGTTCATATTCTCCCTCTTATGGGTGGAGAAGTATTACTTCAGCTAGATCTCTGGTTAATAAAGGGCTAATCAAAAGAGTGGGAACAGGTTCAAGCATTTCAGTATGGAATGATCCCTAAATCTCCGCTCAACGCCGAGGTCAGCAACCCAAAAAATTCAAAATCAATATTTGAATTCATTACTTAGGGTGGAGGATTTAATTAATCCAGTCGATCTTTCTTGGAACCTGGATTTACTCAATGCATATGTTCACATGTGAGTATTATACGGAGTTTAGCCATTAGCGACATCCAAAGCCAGACTCATATGGATGGCTGTTTACGGATCATGGCAGATATATTGTTAAATCAGGATATCAAACTGAGAAATTATATCATGATTTAGGATCTCAACAGAGTGATATGGGCCCCAATATTAAACCTTTGTTAGCTCACTCGTGGAAACTTAACTGTTCGCCAAAATTAAAACATTTTGTGTGGCAAATAATCTCTGGTAGCTTACCGGTTACAAAGAACCTCCATTCTCGTGGGATTAAGTGTGATTTGCAATGTCACATATGTGGTGCAGAAGAAGAATCTGTTAATCATGTGCTTTTTGAATGCCCTATTGCGCTGCAAACATGGGCTTTATCTAACATTCCTTCATGTCCAGGGGTTTTTCCTACCTAATCTCTTTTTACCAATATGGATTATATATTTTGGTGTATCCCAAAAGAACGAGGTTTAAGTTATTTCTCATGGATATTGTGGTATATTTAGAAAAACCGCAATGCTAAGATTTTTAATAATATTATTGGAAGTCCTCCTAAATTTCTTCTTGCTGCGGAGATTGAAGGTGCCTTATGGGCTGAAGCCCAGACTAAAGAGGTTACAAACAGGGTTTCTCCATTTGTTGGGAGTTCTATCTTACAAGGGGTAAATCGGTGTTATATTGATGGTGCATGGAAGGAACAAGATTCTTTCACAGGACAAGGATGGTTTTACAGAAACGAACGATCCACTGATACTATGATGGGTGCAATGTCTATTCGCATGAGTATATCACCTTTATATACAGAATGTGAAGCTTTGATATGAGCGATGGAGTGCATGAAGACCCTACATATCTCAGAGGTGGTGTTTGCAACAGACTGCTTACAATTGGTGAAAATGGTGTCTACACCAACAGAATGGCCGGCGTTCACTACACACATGGAGGAGTTTTTACGATGTAAGGAATACTTTCACACCTTCACTATTCAGCACATTCCAAGGGCACAAAACACAATGGCGGATAAACTAGCACGAGGTGCTAGGACTAAGCCTTCTGCTATGGTTTATGTTGATTCAGTTTCTCTGAGATGGTTCTCGGCTTAGGAATCTACCTAGTCTAGTTTTATCTTTTGTTGAAAAAAAAGTTACATTTTGTTAATGCTTATATATTAATAAATAATATTTTCTCATTAAAAAGTAAAATAAATAATACTATCTAAATTGGTCTGGCATTTTATTTAAAACGAATAAACGAATCTGAGACAGAAAAAAAGACTCGCACCAAACCATGATATTATAAACAACAAAAGTAAAATATAAAAATGAGATATTTAATTTCATAAATATATAATATGGTAAAACTAATTAAATTACCCAAAAAAAATTGAATTACCTTAATCTTTTTAGACAATTTTTAAGATTTTTTTAAAATTATTGAAAATAGATATAAAATGAACGAAAGAACAACTCCTTATAAACCTATGCAATTTTTAGGATAAAAACACATCTTTAGACATTTTGACAATCTTTTAAGAATTTATGCAATATTTAGAATGAAAATACACATTATACACAAAAATTAACTCTCTAAAATCTATGTATTTTAAGATAAAAGGATACATCACATTAGGCATTTTGTCAATCTCCGAAAAACCAATGCAATATTAAAGATGAAAAAAAACATCATTAAACATTTTATTAACTTCTTAAAAATCAATACAATCTTTATGATGAGAAGACACATTTTTAAACATTTGGATTCCTATTATTAACAGATTACATGGTTAAAAAATATGTCATATTGTTTTGCTTAAGACTAAGACTATTTCAATTTAAAATCATTCGAATTGCTTACCGTTTTGTTTCAGAAGTACCAAACCGGGGAGAAGCAAAGGAAGAACTACAAACCGGAAGAAAATTCAGTTCCTATCCTAAACCGAAACCGCAGTACTAGACGATGCGTAGCAACAATTTATCTGTTTAACCTTAACGATTTTTTTTCCGGATGATTCAGGTATCCAGACACCTTACGGAACCCGACTAGCACGACACCGTGGCCATAAGCATCCAGGGTTAAGAACCTTAACGTTCCGGGGTTAATAACCTTAACGATTTTGCTTCTGGTCGAATAATTAGATGATATAATTTCCATACAGATATTCACAATTCAGTTTTCCATATGTATATTTAATTCAGTTCAATATAATAAGAATATATTCACTAATAAAAGTGATTTAAACATCAGAAACCAAAGGTATTCAAAAGGAAGTTAGATGTAAATTTTTTGTTGATTCGCCCAAAAACAAAAAGACAAAGCAAAATAGATCTCACACACTGTAACAAAATGAGTAGAAGAAAAACCACAACTTGCAAAATTACACTAAAAGAATCACAAGTAACACAAGACGCGCATATAACCCATATACAAATGAACAATATTAATGAATATTAACCCGCCCCCTTCAAGACACTAGGGGAAAACCCGATGAACCAGAAGCACAAAGTGGCTCGTTAGGTGTCTGGGTCGATAGGGGCACCGGTTCTAGCCTGTGAGATCCTGTTTGCGTAGATCGTCACTAGGCGAACCTGTGTGCTGTTTAGACCTTCCAAATACGGCAAGAATGCTTTCCCAAGCATTATATATATGTCTACTAGACAGAACACCACTGTCTGCAACAACACCACCACCAAAAAAACACACGAGAATAAGTTACTGGTCGCAAAGTCAAAAAGTTTCTTTGAAGCTTTTTTTAAATTCCCGATTTGATTTTTACCTTTCGGACATCTGCGCTTTGGTTCCCAAATGCTTCAAAAACCGCAGGCAAAAAAGAAGACAATTGATCCATTAATTCCTCATGCGAGAGCCTACCCACAAGCTGTGTACACAAGAAAGTAATGTCTCTGTTTCAGTGAGTATCTAATGACTGAATATATGCAACTTTGTATTAACAACCTCTGACGAAATGTTACCTTGGTTAAGCAATTGATGCAAGCGACGAGAGTTTTCTCATCTTCTGTTACCAATTGTGGCACAATAACCTGAAACAAAGACATCACTTAGATGAAGTACAAAACCAAAATGAGGTTACTGTGAGAAGAAGGTATCTCTTAGCTACATACACTTAAGCATCTGAAAGGATCGTATTGGGATAAAACTGTGGTCAAACATTGCTCAGCTTCACTGGAAACCTGAAAGGATATAATCACATACGAGGATAAGAATGGGGTGGAATGCACATGAATAAGGTTTGAGCATGTAATATGTTACTTTTGGAATAGACTCCTTCGAGACATGAAGCAGCTTCTCAATCACTATCTCAACCGAATCTTCCATGGCATCTTTCTGAAGTTATCAAGTGAGATATATACAAGTAAGAAAAGGTATTCGTGATTTCACACAACTGGAAACCCAACACCATTATCCGTGTTAGAGACGATTGATTAATGAGAAAAGTAACAAACCTGGCTCTTTAGCATTTCAGATATCAGCGAAAGAGCAACTTCTCTGACTGACAAATCTTCGTCATCGACCACTTCAAGAACTACCGTCAATATTTGATTGAAGTACTGTGAATATACAAAAAAAGGAGAATTTCCATTAGGAATGATAAGTAAATGAATATGGTAAAGTCACTTTGAACAAAAAGACGCTCCTGACTCTGAACTACAAGACGAATAAGAATCAACGACAAAACCTCAAATAGTTAAATACAGCTGCTACCACATGGCAATAAAAATCCGTAGCGTGGCTTGTTAAGTTTCTAATCTTAGGTTAAGACCCCCACCAGCTAAGTTTATGAACCCACGTTTTTCGTGTCTTACCTAATCTTGTTTAGCCTAGTAATTTCATGTAGTAAATTAAGACATATTCGGTAACTACGTTTTTTTCAAAAGAATTGTTCTCTATAAGTTATAAACGTCAGACCGATACTCCGACGAGTGGTACTAGGGTTCATTAGATATACCTTGGTCCAAACTGATTCCTCGTTAGCTACAGAGGCTTCAATTAGTTGCTGGAGTCCAGATATCTTGCTCGAAGAAGGGCTTCCATCACTCGCATTGATCTGTAAATGCATAATCATCAGACATGCTTTAAAGTATCAGAATAGAAAATGATAACTGACATTTAGCAGATGCGACAATAGTTACTTACCATATGTAGAATCTGGGGAATGCTAGGTCCAGATTCCGGTGTTGGGCTAACCTTAATAGATGAGAGCATGTACTGACTCAAATCTAATTCGCGGGAAGCCTCATTTTCATGTCTTTCTTCCAAGGAATCAGCATTTGTCATATTCAGACCATTTTTCTCTAAATGTGGTGGGGATACGCTATCAAAGTTTTCAACCTTGTCTGAGCTTTCATTAGGGCTAGTTCTTGATATCAAATTCTGACCCGCTGAAGTAAACGTGTAATCAGAATCCTTTTGGTTCAACCCATCACTAGCAGAACTTATCCCACTTCTGAAGTTGTGATACAGCTTTTCCTGAGTTCCACTGTAAACACTTTGACCAACACCACCGCCAGTGACCGTTGTTGGCTCCTGGGAAGAACTCCACTTCCTACCACTATCACTGTCGACGGAACCCCCAGAGTACCTGCCAAGGAATATGTTCTTCTTGGAAGCACCTGGATATCCTTCTTCAGATGATGTTCCAATGGCATCAGATGGGTCATAAGACTTTACTCTCAGTTTCTCCTTCTTACTCTGCATATAATTTAATAGGTCCACCTCGATGCGGGGAGTATACTGTTTGAGGGCTCTTCTCAAGGAGTTTTGCTCCTCAACCGACAAACTAAGAATGTAATTTAGAAGTCCAGCAGAATCATAGTGATTGTAAACAGATATGATACAAGTGATGGAAGCTTCTTTTAACTTGGTATTCTTGTCGCGGGTTAATGGTGTCAACTTTGCCAGCCAAAGCTTCAGAATGCCACTATTACCCGAAATTTCAGGGTTGCCAGCGTACCTGTTGAAGGAGTTGATGGCAAATTCGATCACGGCTAATTTAGCCTTCGGTGATCTCTGCTCATCCAGTGAACGAAGCAACGCAGGTAAAAGCGAATCTACGCTGTAGGTTTTGCTGACAATATCCAGGGTAGACGAGCAAGGTTGTCTAACTACCTCTTTAGGATCGATTAGCCTTGAAAACACATGGGGTAAGACTCGTTCCATGTAGCTCTCAAAAGGCTTTCGGCAAGATGGTATAAGATCCGCGAGTGTCGACAGTGCTGCTTGTGCAACCTTGTGGTGAGGATCATCCAAATGCCGGAGAAATAGTTTCATTACTTTCTCAAAATTCTGGATCACCTCTTGAGCACCTTTCGCGCCTTGTTGCAGTAAAGTTTGGAGAAAATTAAATGCTGCAACTCTGGCACACCAATCAGAACTTGAATTCAGTCCATCGTTAAGGGCCTCGTTCAGAGACGCTGGACCATCAACATAATTTGACATGTCACCAACTTGCAGTTGGCTATCATCAAAACTCCTAGTCCTGCCTGCCGACAATCTTCCCCCAACATTTTTCCTCAAAAGTGGCCTCTGGAAATTGGGAACATGACTAGCGTTTGAATCCCTGAATGTTGAATCTCTATAAGCGTTATCCATCTGCTGTCTGTCTAAATGACCCACCATAAACCGCCTGGCATCGTTGTTGTCCTCAAAAGAACTTCTCTCGTTTCTCTCTGAGACCCTTTTAGCTGTCAAGGATGAAAAGCTAGGATGAGACTCGGACAACATATTGCTACGGTGTGTTTGTCTTCCTGAGTCCTTTGAAGCTTGTATCTGGGTGATGATATCTGACAAACCAAGGCCACCACTGCGATTACTGACTCTGTTAATACTAGGCATTGATTCAGCAGTTGTTTTATTTGTGAGAGTATTGGATGCTGGAACGGAAGCACGGAATGGAGGATCACGAGACGATGGAGGGTCAACTCCTGCACTAGGGGATAAAAAGACAATTTAGCTGCGCTAGAATGTTTTCGCTCGTGTCTGAGAACGTTTCGAAAACAAGATGTACTCTCACAAGGAAAGAAGCTCAATACCTAGATCCAAACTACTGGAACGAAGGGCTGCTGGATTCTGTCTATCGGATACATGCAGTCCTCGGAGCATACTTTCAATTGCACTGACCTTCTGCTTGCTTGATTGTAACACGCTTTCTAGACTACGTTCAGAACCTTTATTGAGATCCTTTGACTGGGATAAGAGTAGCCCAGAAGAAAGAGATCCTCCTGAGGATAAATTTGAACTTCTATCCATAGCGACTATGGCTGATGTCCCATAGCCAGGTAAATTAGATGGAGCAGACGTCTGAGAAAATGAAGGCTGGGAGTGTCTCTCACGGACAGAAGGTGAGGCATGTCTCCTATGACTTCCACCTTCTTCTTCATTTATTAGCTGAGAACATATGGAATGCATTACCAAGTCTCATCAATGCTAATAAGCAGAAATATAGAGATGAGAAGCCTTACCCTTTGAATGACAGGGTCAAAGGAGGAAAATAAACGACGAGAACGATCCGGCCAAGTTTTTGCAAAAAGTCTGTAGCACATTCTAGCCGTTGCCCGTACCTGTTATTCAATATAATAACACCTTTACATGGGAGAATAATAGATGGGCAGTACAAGAAATTCAAATCATTTGATACTACTAATGCAAACGTATATCCTATCAGAAGTTGCATTGTATCCTAATGACTGCCCTCCCACACAGATGAAACAAGGGACGTACCTCACTCATAGCATCTGCAACACAGCATCTAATCAGATCCTCGTATAAATCAACTGACCGTTGAATTTCTGGAGCATCAGGCCAATGTTCGAGTGTTAACAGTGCATATTCACAACACCTGTATAAAAAACTGGGATCAGCTTCCATGAAATCAAAAATCTTATGATTGATACGAAGGCCGTAGCATACCTTGCTCGCAAAACTGCATTACGGTCATGTTTTGCTGCCTCAGCTATGCGAGGAAGTACACGAGCAGCTTTGCAGTTACGCAGCATCTGGAATAGCAAGAAAGCATATGTGTTAGCGCAACAATTAGAAGAGCAGACAAATCTTCTAGAAGACAAGATCAGAATAGCAAATTATTTACCGTTTTTATGCAGTTATCCGCAGATTCGGCGATAACAAGCACCGTGATCACAACCAGCTTGAAAAGCACCTGGTTACCATATAACAATATTAACGTGAATGTCTATGCATTTACTGTCATAACAGTAGATGAAAAGGGTTTCAGCTTACTGGAATAAAAATCTCAGCGCATGATTCAAAATCGCCCAGTAGCTCTTTTGATAAGAGACACAAGAGATGGCAAGCCTATGTACACGAGAAACAGCATATGAAGGAAACGCAATGATAGAAAAACAAAACTATATAATATAAGGTCGTCTTAATCTACTATACCGTTCACCCCTACTGAACTTAGCAAACTGTATTATTCTGGCAAAAATGAATAAAAACTATACAAAGATGGCACCGGCCACAGAAAAGAAACGAGTTCCCATAAAATAATGAAAATAGCACTCCTCACGACATGCCAACTAATCAATTTGTCTCCATAGGAAAGAAGAATCACAACGCACTCTAAATCTTAATAATAAATTATCAAATCGACAATTTATCAAACCTGCTTAACAATGGTAGACCTTCGGTCAGATAACTGTGTACTTAAGGGACCAATAAGTTGCTTCAGGAGACCTCGAAAACAAGAGTAATCAGTCGCACCTTCAACAGAGAAAAAAATCATGAGATGTGACACAGGAAAATTCCTCCACTGACTAACAGAAAATGTGAAGGATTAAGTATAAAAAAAGTTGATTAAGTACCTCCCGCAACAAGTCCTTCAACCCTCCGCATAGCTGAAATACGCATTGACCAGTCTTTCTCTGGGACAAGTGTTGAAGCAATTTTCTCAAACTCTCGTATCAGCTCCTTCTCTGAGTACACATTGATTGGCTCGATGGGTTTTTCAGTGATGTCAGGATCTCCTGAAATGCACAGATACAAAACAAATCAGACAAAGTAAAAGAACGGCAATTTTTAGACTTTAATCCTTGAGTTAAAGATCTTAACCTCCAAATAACGAGTTCTCTCTTGTGGAAGTCTTTGCCTTTGGACTGCTCTTCTTGGGATTGACACTTGAAGCCTTAACTTCATTAACAGAAGCATGGTGGCTACTACGGCTATCTGTAGAACGCTGCTGTGGCTCAATACGTTCCAGTCTAGAATTAATATCCTTCACCTGATTCAAAAAAGAGAAGAAGTTGTAGCAAACTGCAATTCTAGTATTCCTCATCAAAGTATAGTATGCATATTGATATGCAAAGTGCACGCTCTGAATCTGAGATTTACCATATATGATGGAAGATGGTGGCGCTGAAGCTCTTCCCGAAATTGATTCCCACCCTGCATGTACATCTCCTGAGAGAAAGCAGAAGAATGATATTAAAGGCCAAAACGAGACAAAGCATCTGAATTTTGAATTCTATGGATTGGATTCTCCAACACAAATAGACAGAGATGTCCACAGACTAAGTTGATGAAATTCCATACTCAAACAAGTTAAAAACTTTACCTCAATGCAGAGAATTGCAGCTTCCCTGACTGCTTGATTCGGATCATTTAACATCTGAAGTATCTGTACAGTAAGAAAAAACTAAGTGAATTAGAATTGACAATAATAGCCAATCAATACAAGCAAAAAACAGTGTTGGCTCCTTTGTACCGGGGCAAGAATAACACGCTGAAGAGGGAGCTCAGTAGATGCAAAGAGACCAATGGCCGACGTGACAGTTCGCGCAAACTCTTCCCTAACTCTCCAACTCTTATGCAGCCAACCATACGAACCAGCTCTTTCCACTATAATCGTCGGAGATGAAACCTACCAAACAAAGAAAAGAAAGAAACTGTTACATCACACTGGTCAATGGCAAAGGAGCAAGAGATAAATAAAACTATTTGACCTCCATGAGAGTTGTCAACAAACGCCTCGCCGCATCCCTAACCGGTTGCTTGCTGTCTCCAAGCCGCTCCACTACGGCAGGGACAAGGGCGTTCAAGTGAAGCTTCAGATGCTCACCGGCGAGCACGGCGGCGGAAGCGAGCGCCTGAAGCGCACCTTGAGAGACTCTGAAATTGCTGTCCTTGAGGAGATCCAAACAGGAATCAACAAGTGACGTCACTTCCGACGGACTCAGGCTCTTCCTAGAAGCTTCGAGAAGCTGGTGGAGCCGCTCCACAGCCGCCATGCGCTCCTTGGTGTCCTTGGCTCGCGCCATTTCCAGAGCTTCCTCCATGATGACCTAACCACTCCCGATCTGGCTCTCCTCCCTTCAGATCTGCTTATTCCCCCAATCAAACACACACCGAATTGAATCGATCCGAAGGAGGGATTCGATGAACAGAGAGAGAGAGAGAGAGAGTGCGTGCGTGTGCGCGTGTGGAACGTGGTAAGTGTAGAGAGAGAGAGAGAGCCGAGGAAAGGATTTAGCGGAGGAGTGCGGCTAATTATTTTTACAAAGAAAGAAAGAGAGAGGAAGAGTAAAGGTGACTCTAGTTAACAAGTAGAGAGTCATTTGATTTGAGGACCATAAAAACGAAACCGTTTGGTTGGCTTTACCCATTTGGGAACTTGCCCTTTCTTCTTTTTATTATTTACAGTGATATGCCACTATTAGTAGTTGTATCATCATTATTTTTAGAGTTGATTACCGTAATACCATATCTATTCATCTATTTTTACCTCTATAATAGAGATATATTTCTCTCCAATATATTTCTCTATTTCTTCCTCTATAAAAAAATATTCTTAAAAAATTCTTTTTATTTTATAAATAACACATTTAATTTATAAATGTTACAAATTAACCCATTTATTATAACTTTTAATTTTTTTTATAAAATTGCAATATTATTTAAATTAAACATTTTATTAAAAATGAAATTAGAAAATAATAATAAAACAAAATAGACATTATCTAAACCTCTCATTACTATATTTTTCCCATAAATGGTCGATTAATGCATTCCAAAGTGAGAAACGAGCTTTCTTATCCTTGATTTTTCTGAATCAACTTAGAAACTCTTGGAACCGATTATCTTCATCATCTGGTATTTGGACTTCTGGTGGTGGAGCTTCTCTTCCAATACACTAGAAGAAGGAAATAAACAATTCTTAGAGAACATAAAGAAGTCAAGTGAACAAAGACAAACATCAGCCGGAGATCCAAAGACAAAATTTTGCTTTAAAACATATGAATGAAAAAACAAATTTTATTTTGTGACGTAAATTCCATAGAAGATCCAATGTTATCAATATGTAAAATTATGTTAAACTTTTAGTAATTAAATTTTAATTAATAGTTTTAATTATCAATATAAAATTTTAGATATCATTCATTAAATAAAAAGTCTGACTTTAAAATAAAATAATTAGTATGTAAACATAAAATAATTAGATATCTTTTTATTTATTTTATTTATAATTATAAAAATTAAAAATTAGTATGTAAACAAAAATTTGTGCATTTATATGTAAAAATTGTATTTTTTCATAAACATGTATTTTAGTCATAATCACAAAAGTTAAAGAACTATTTTGTAAATAAAAAAGTACTTCTCTATTATAGAGGAATGCTATTTTTTCCCCTAAATATAGAGGAAAAAATAGCAATCTCTATTATAGGGGAATAAATAGAGGTGGGTTAGAGTAAATTTTTCTTTATTATAGCATATATAGGCAAATATAGGGGTGGGTTGGAGATGCTCTAAGGGACACTTTTTGACTTTCTATTACACCTAGAGATACTTCTTACATGTGACACACTTTGTTGTGGGCCAGCGACAGACTGTGGACAAATTTTTCCTTAATGGAAACGACACTTGTGCATGGGTGATTTGTGGACGAGTGATGCGTGGTTGAGTGATTTGTGGACAGGTGATGTGTGGATGAGTGATGAGTAATGTGTGGACATGTGATGTTAATGTGTTTATAGTAGATAACGAGGACAAATTCAATTTTTTGATTCCATAAAACTATACAACAATATGCGGACATAGACTCATGTTACTAAAATTATACCATAAAATGTGGACACGGACTCTGTTATCTCCAACACAAGCATTTGGCTTATTCAGCCCAATTGATAAATTATTTGCAATTAAACTTCGATCAAGATGAGAAAAAGATAACATTGTGAGTATGAACAGAGAGAAAAATCGAAAAATCGTTTATCTTCTGTCGGAGAGTAATAGATCTTGCATGTTAGAGATTTCCGATCTAAGGAATTTGCGCTTTGTCATGATGTGGATGGATGTAAATTTGATTAGAGTTGAATTTAGATCCTGAGATGATGAATGGAATCGAAGGAATATTGTCTATGTCCACAACTAGTTTATAATTCTGTTAAGATGTCCATGTACACAGCTAATTTATAATTTTGTTATCCACGCTTTGGTGTCCATGTCCACATTTAGTTTTGTTTACACATTAATATATATATAATATATATATGAAAATGGATCTTAAGAGAATGATAATTTTATATATAGTTTATTATGACAATTATTTTTGTTTAATATATTTTAGAATTTGAGATAAAAGTAAATAAAAACATAAAGTATAATAAAAATAATAATAAAATAAAATAAGAAGAGGAGAGAGGTTCTCTTTAGTTTAAGGTCATAAAAATTATTTTGATCAAAGAAAGTGTGTCTCAAATGATAAGTGTCTTATAGAGTTATTTGAACGTGGGAAATTGTCTCTAAACGTAAAAAAAAATTCTTATTTTTATGGTCCGAACGTAATAACCGCCGGTTCTATTCTGTTAGGTTAGTAACAAGACATTTGAACCGAACTCGCAATAAAGAAATGAACTAAATTAGAAAATGCCTGTAATTGTTAACTTCTTTGACAATTAATCACTTTATTGTCCAATATTTTTCTAAATGTCTCAGTGTTTAAAATGGATAAATCGGTTTGATCCAAATCGAACCTAACACTTGATAACAAAATTCAAATGCATTTTATATTGACGATGGCGGTTTCGATTATTTTATGACAAACAAAAAAAAAATTGATACCAAATGAATATACTATGTTGATAGTTGAATCAATCCAAACACAAAAAATTGTAAGACACCAAAACTGGACAAAAGTTTGTTGTTTAAGTGTCTCATTAAGTTTAGGTTCATTGAGTATTAAATAACATTAAACTAGAAACAAATATTCATGTTTATTACCAACCTAACAAAGCTTGAATAAATCCAAATAAATGATCTGATCAATTTCTTTTTATGAAACTAAATTTAGATTGACCACCCACCTGATCACATGGAGTAGAACAGAACGTCGGTCGTATGTGGATAAGTTATAGAAATGCAATGATGATTTAGATAGGAGCCACGTTATATTTTGTTTGGTAAACCTTAGTCATGTTTGCATAATAAAATCTTAATTATTATTAACTTTTTTGCTAACCAAAGGAATCTTACACCCAAACTCATACCAACCATCTAGGCTCGAGCACTGTGAAAAGAATGATTTTTTGCCACGTCAAAAGATTACAATGACCCTCCTTGATGAATAGAATCACAGTGAAATCTTTATATCTTCATATACTCTTAAATAAACTTGTTGATCCACTTTGATAGATTTAGAAGAAGAAAAATGGAGCCAAACACAGCCATATTTATAATTCACACAGTTAACCAATCCCTACCAAACCAATGAATTCACCAGAGAACCGGACAAAAGGCCAAACAGCAAAACTAACCGGTATAGAAGAACTATCTACGGCTCATCATCGTAAGGGACGTGTGAAGTCGAGGATGATGGTAAAACGAAGATGGGCTCCCCATTGTGTTGAAATTCATCAAGTAGAGAAGAATGGTCAGCTTCGCTGCTGATGCAGATATTCCCCGTCATGTCAAGACGTTTCAGATCACCTGAAACAAAATCATCATACACACAGTTACACTCAAATCAGCAAAGTGTCTCAAGAATCAAACCGATTCCAGAAAGTTATATTAACCTTTTGCACTTCTCAGGGAATCGCATAGCATGAGCAAAGATTCGGCTGGCATAAGATTGTAGGATGCGTCGACTGAGACGAGTTTTGGTGCCAGGGGTATGAGCTTTGACAGAAATCTAGCAGTCTCTAATCCTCCACGGTTTTTGCTTTATCGGGAAGAGACCACAAGAAGAACATGAGGAAAACAGAAGGCGAAGCAATGTAATGTATACAACGAAACAGAGGAGATGAAATTTGCTTTGAACCTTATATTGATACTCATCAGCTTCTTCACCCCTTTTACAAGTCTTTTGCCTAGCTCAAGAAACCCAACAGGACCTAATCCTATACTCGAAATGTCGAGAGACTCGATGGAGACTGTCAATGAGTTCATTACAGCCTCCGCAACCTCGCTGAAGAACAAGAACAATATAATAAGAAGACACACTTTATATAGGTGTAAAGTGATATAGAGTTTGTAATTATGCAAATACCTTCCGAGGGCATTATCTGCAACAGACAGGAACTTTAAAGGTTTCTCCACCGTTGACAGGGTATCAAGAAACTCGATAACTCCACAACATGATAGCTCACAGTTCTCCAAGTTCAAATCAGCTAAAGGAGAATCCGGATTCTTTTTGAAGTAAGATATCAAGCTTCTGTACCTCACGAAAACCATATAAATGAAATATGTAACTGCTGTTGGTTTTCTCCAAGATTACAAATGCAAGAACTTGTAAGACGAACCTGATCCCACTGTCTTCAATGGGGTTCCCGCTCAGGTCAAGAGATTCCAAGCCGGGCATATGAAGAAGAGCATGCGAAAGATTCTCTGCATCGTATTTGTTAAGTTCATTCCCCCTAGAAACACATTTCCAACCGTTTGACAAGGTTTCCAGGCTTAAAACCGTGTCAATTGTCGCTATACTAAAAAATACCTTACGTTGAGCTTGCGCAGGGAATGTAAAGACTTTCCTGATGACAGAGAACCAATAACAGATCTCGAGCTGAAAGTAGAAAGCCATCCTGAAATCTATATATTGCGTGTTGGTCAGCCACGAAGAGCAAACCATGTATCAGTTCGAAAAATAAGAACCATGATGGTACCCACGTTGTTTTCAGAGATGTCAAGGGTCGAAAGACCTGAGGAAGAATCAAGTAGTGTAGAGAAAATCATCCTTGCGATATGCCTATCGAGGTGGCTATCGCAAAAATGTACGGACTGTAAGGACCTGAAAGCAAAAAAAAGATGCATAAAGAAACGAGAAAGTTAATCAAGAAAATAGACTTTGACAGCCAAATGGCATCAGTTCATATGAATACCTCACCGAATTCAGGAATGAAATGAAAGCGGGAGGCGCAGCAAGTGGATCTATGTCAAAGCTAGATGCCTTTATATAGAAACGCTGAATCCCACTTGTGTGAATGTCTTTTTCATGAAGAGAAGCGCAGATTGCACTGATGAAAGTCGAAGAAAGTTTACAGTGAATAAATTCAAGCGAAGTTAATGTTTCTGGGTTCTGGCTCAAGAGTTTGCACAAGGGCTCAACCTGTCGAATCATGGATCATCAGCAATATGGTTCCAGTCTAGCTAACTCAATATATGAGACTGAGTAGTGAATTTTCCTTACATGTTTCTCGGATCTGATCCAACGCAGAACCAAAGTTTTTAATTTACATGTCCTCAGTAGCTCCTACAGTAACATAGCCTAAACATTATTCATGTCCTTTGTTTATAAGGTTAAATGATTGATTTCAACTACAAAGATACAAATTTGAAGTTCCTAGAGAAAAGCAATCACAGAAAACAATTTAACATATCACCTCAGCCAGTGATACTGAGATAAAAAGAAAGCAAAGATGCCTCTATTGAAAACCTAAGAGCATATTTTAGTTACTTACACAAGTTTCCGTAACGCAGAGCACATTCAGAAGCCTCAGGCACCTGCAAAAGGTAAGAAACAAACATAAAGAACTCAGAGCTGAAAGTAGTGCAGTTTGCCCGTAATCATGAAATGTTACTAAACCTAAGATACGGTCCAAATGTCTGGAAATGAAAAGATAGCTCCGTACAGACACATTTTTGACAGTTGGTGTGCTCTTCATGACAAATGTATCTCAATATCTTATCTGCAACACAAAATAAAACCAACTGAACAAAAATTCTCACACAACTGACGAATAAAACCTCAAGACAAGAAAACTAACCTGATACATGAATGGAACTTATCCGACCACTGAATGTGGGACGCATAGCTACCTCAGCTGCTTCATCAACACAACTGTTACTCGGATTAACAGCAAAACTCAAAACAGGAAGAAAACAGAGTAAAAGAACAATCAAAGGGTCGTGTCATACTTTTGAAGATGCTTCTCCCAGTAAAGCTGTTGCCAGTCAGCTGATGGTTCCACACTGTTAATGAGCTCAGGCCACCGCACCTTAAACAGCAACTTCCATGAGCTACCGAGTATATCATTTCTGCAGATTAAGTCATTTCTCAGTTCTGTCCTCTCGGTTGCAATAAAGTAAACAAAACGTAATTGATCAAACCTTGGGCGTTTTCTCCCACTAGTCAAGCAATCATCACCAGCTTCATAATTATCCCAGCATTTGAACGGCCTATACCAATTCAATTCAATTCATCTTCATCCATCCAATTCAAAACCCTAAATCTTCAGAAACTGATTACAAAAACTCTAGAATCGGAGTCACTTACATGTGGGTCTGGAAATTATGCAGCGCTAGTGCAGGCAAGTGAGAGATAACACCATCAAGCAACTCCGACGGAAGCTCGTATACATCAGGAATTGGATTGTCGCCTGAGAATACACAAAACAACTAATCAGTATCAAACTGGCGCAACAAATTGTTCGAATCTCCCTCTAGTATCGTGACCTTGTAGAAGCTGAAGCTTGAGGGATTGGATGCAGAGAAACGCTAGAGAAGGAGGAGCTTTCGTCATTGTCGATTGATTATCGCTACTCAAACTCTAATTCTCCCGTTGCAGCTGCTCTCGCTGTTGGTTCGAAAGGCGATGGAAGAAGGACTGTAATTCTCTCTGGTCGTTATGGGCTCTTTTCATAATGGGCCGATTAGTATAGCTCAGTTAATGTGATTATTGGGCCCTCTCTGGGGTCAATTATATCACTTGTAACCAAAACAAATACTAAAATATTTATACAGACAAGGTGTGTATTTTACAATCTATTTTTTTTTTGATACAAATACAGAGTTCAAAAATATTTTAATGAAAACTTTGCTATATTTTTTTCGGAATGTAAATTATTTTATATAAAAACAAATATTTAAAATATTCTCTTCGAACAATTAATGTTAAATTAATTATTAACTAAATCAAAATATCTTCAAAAATCATTAATTGTTCAAAAATTGTCAATTTTATTTTCAAAATACCTTACGTAAATTGTCGATTTTATTTTCAAAATACCTTTCAACAAATAAAATTTAGGATGTATAATAAGACATAATTGTTATGAACTATTAGCTCATGATATAAATGGTTATGTATATACTTGTATTTATAGAGAAAATAGAATAATAATAAAGGAGAGAGTAAGAATTGGTCGTGTGATTTTGATGAGTAAAGAAGAAAGTGATCTTCATATTGTTGTATATTTTTTCTTCTACGAACAACAACTTAACTCAGCTATTTATAGGTGCAACAAAATTACATAGTCATCATCTCTTTAATAGAGAACAAGAAACGTAGAGATGACAAAGATGATGTTATAACAGGACAGGTGTCCAAGTTGGATAATCATCCTCTTTTGATATTTATCTTCTAACACTCCCCCTTGATTATCCATCTTATATTACGTGGTGCCTCGTTAAAAACCTAGTCATGGAAAAACCCTTTGGGACAAAAACCATGACAAGGGAAAAAGAGTACACTGCCGTAATCTCCCCCTGAGAATAGTGGACCTAGCTTTCTCGTCACAGGTCATATAAATGCCGCATTCCGATACCATAGACGTATTTTCGGAACGTTGTAGTGGGAAGGGCCTTTGTGGACAAGTCAGCCGGGATTGTCGCATGACCGTACATACTCGATGTCCACCTCTTTATTTTTCTCGAGCTCCCTTATGTATGAGAAAAATCTCGGAGGGATATGATTTGTTCTGTCTCTTTTGATGTAGCCTTCTTTGAGTTGAACGACACAAGCCGAATTGTTTTCAAATATTTTCGTCGGCTCTTTTTCATTGACTATTTCGCTTAATTCTTATATGTTGTGACTCATTGATCGAAGCCAAACATATTCTCGGCATGCTTTGAAGAAGTCGAAACCTAGGATCGTTTCTCGGAACG
>NC_027754.1:842615-842879 GCF_000695525.1 Brassica oleracea var. oleracea | reverse complement strand
GCCGTTCTAATTTCCATGAATAGAAAATGAGCTGTATCTTGCAAAGACATTAGTGTCTAAAAGTATATTTAATCAAATACAACTCGCAAGACATATACGCTCACATAGTTTATTACGATTAGCATCTCCAAAGTACTTATTTATATAAGATCTTACCAGGATCTTTTAAAACAATATCTCTTTTAACATCGAGAGATCTATTTATCATTGGAGTACTCAAAGGAGTCGCTTTATTCATACAAAAGCGTTTCAATAACCTTTTCG
>NC_027754.1:832727-842495 GCF_000695525.1 Brassica oleracea var. oleracea | reverse complement strand
TCCCTGGATTTTTCTTTCAATGCCCTTGGCATTTTCAATTCATCAGGGAGTTTCATATATATATATATATATATCGTTATCCAACGATCCATACAAATATGCAGTCACAACGTCCATGAGATGCATTTTAAGATTTTTAGACGCCTTTAGGCTCATCAAAATTTAAAAGTAATTGCATCAATTACCGGGAAATATGTTTCCTCATAATCAATTCCCGGTCTCTGAGAAAAACTTTGGGCAACTAATCAGGTTTTATATCGTGTTACTTTTCTCACGAATACCCACTTATACCCAACAAGATTGCGTTATGACTATAGGTCCAAAGACATTTCTTTTATTCAGGGAGAATAATTCAATTTGAATGGCCTTCTGCCACTCCTCCCAATCATGTCTTTTTAACATTCCAAAATGGACCTTGGATCGGGATCATCACTTTTCTGATCGATCTCTTTGGACAGAAAAGGAGAACATTCCATCAACATCTTTTATCTTATAACTTTTTCATCAAGGGTGTAGTTGATGGAAATTTCATACTTTTCTGTTCCCTTTTCGTCATCTGGATCATCTTCATTTTGTTCATCTTGACCATTTTCATCTATGCTTTCTTTCAGACATTTTTCAGTATCAGGTTCTTCTGGAACCTTCTTATGTCTTCTTTCAGACATCTTTAGTATCAGGTTCTCTTTGAACCTTTCCACTTATGTCTTCTTTCAGACATTTTTCAGTATCAGGTTCTTCAGGAACCTTGCAACTTTTTTCAACCAATTTCTTTTGGAGATTTTTATCTCTAGAACCCGCTAGTCTCCCCCTCTTTAACTGAACCCAAGTGTCATTTATTTTGTTACCATCACTTTGTTCTTTAGGAACATCAACTCTTGATGGAACATTTTCAGCGGGTATATCATGTCGTATCTGTGAACACATCTGGTAACTGGTTTGCCAAATATGCAAATGCACAATTTCTTGAATTTTCAGCTCTCTTTGATTCGTAGGGGGATCAAGGTGTAACAACGACTATGTACACCATGTAATCTTTTTAGGAATTTTTCTAATTCCTCCCCCTAACGCTGGAAATTCATCCTCATTAAATGGTAATCGGCGAACTGTGCCATAAACATATCACCAGTTACTGGTTCAAGATACCTTATATACGGCTTGTGCTAACTCTTCCAGAGTTCGATACATTCCCGAGAGCATCTTTAACTCTCGAGGGACTACTAAATATCAACATGCAACTCAAGTCATTTTTGTCCTGCCAGACATTTCAATATATTGCATCTATTTTAAAATTTCTCCAGTGACCTCGGAACAAGCCGTTTTTCATACCTCAAGGTCATCTTTCATTTCATTCTCTGGAGAACTATACCTTGGACTTTTGGTCCAAAAATCTCTCGTTTTTCTAACGAGCTTTATATCGAATTGATGGCCAATCAATTCACTCTACCCTCATACATAGAGGTAGATTCATAATCCTTATTTATGTAGCGCTTTTTCATTTTATTGTCGACAATCTATTTTCTCTTTGGTTCCATCTTTTTATCCGTACTGATATGGTTAATCGAGATCTCTTTATCATCATCGATGATTTACCCAGGTACCTGACTGTAATATTAACCATATCAACGGTCTCATCATGAGATTCATCCTCTATTCATATTTTTGCTCCTTTTCGAGGATTCTTTGGAACCAAAGTGGTCTATCACGTCTCTAGCGTGCCATAGACTCATATATCGTCCGTTTAGGACACTATTTTCTTATTGGAGCATTTTCAGCTGGAATATGAGATTTCATTAGTTCATCAAAATGTCTGGCAGACATTTTGTAAATGGATTATCCTACTTTTCATTGTAATCCATTTCACATATCTCATTCCATCAGCTTATCATATGCTTCTAGCAAACTTGCGAGCATATTTCTAATTATCCATATACTTTATCCCTCTGGATTGTATATGTCTTTATTACATGCACAACTGCATGTTTACACCTGATCATGGGGATCATCTTACTTGAGTTTACTTTATCAAGTTCTTTTTCGAGTGCGAACATAATTTTTTCAATGTTCCACTTACTAGGATTCTTTAATTCTCCCCCTCGAGATGATGACACTCCATGTCTAAAATCTCGTACTGAATCCCACTCTAGAACTAATAACATATTCAGTTTTCCCATTTGGGATGAATTATGTTTCAAATCCTTTAGAGTGAGATCTTAATTTGGGGTCTGCTTAAAGAAATCACATATTATGAACTTGTTTGATGATTCATCACCCATGATGGTTTCATTTATTTTCTTGACATGCTATTGTGAAAAACTTCTGGTTTTTCAACATTTCACAATAATGTCGATAACATTATTGGGGATGGCTATATATCAGTAAACTTCAGGTTTACCACTCATTTATAATTTTGCCATCTTTTTCTTATGCTTGTCTTTTTATCATAAGCTCTTCTTGAGCCAATAATATGTTTATATTACTAGATACTATCCTTATTTAATTTGAAAGAGGAAATATATTTGTTACCTTTAGTAGTCATGACAATGACCCAATACCTGTCAGGTATATTTTTTCTTCATCTTGAATCTCAAAATCTTATTCAGAAAAATAATTTTCATATCACATCGATATTTTATTTTCATTTTCTGGACCAACCAGAAAATCTGAATCATCAAGATGAGTATTCAAGCTATGAAAAGATGGTCCGGGCTCATAAGAGATGAAGTTTATTTCACTTTCTTTCTCTTTTCTTTTTGAATCTCGATATAAATCGGCTAAATATTTGGCGTACGACAACTACGTACCCAATTTTCTTTCTAGCCGTATCTATAACCAACCTTTTTTGTTTGCCTTTTTATCACCCAACCACTTTCATTTTTCGTGGAAGTTTCCATTATTCTCATAGGGATGGAATCTTTTTCCTCGTCCTCTTCCACGACCACGATAGCGGTTTCAACCGCATCCACACCCTTGTCCTTTTCAAGAAGGACCGATTTGATGGTTTAGTATCATGAGTTTCTTTTCTTTTCAATTCCCACGGAGTATTTACATCAACTCCAACAATTTGGTGAATCCTTTCTTTCAAGGATTTGATTATTGAAAGATCTTCTAGATCTTTCTCATGATACACCTCATCTTATAAACCATCATTAAAGTGATGTAAATTATCATGGCTTTATCTTTTTCTCATCCGATATAGTTTCAACTTATCGATGATTTGTCAAAGCTCATTTTCTCTCAGGTGAATCTTTGCACCCACTGCCCAAGTCTTAAAATTATTTCTCGTAATATTAAGGGTTTTATTTTGAGCTTTGTCAAATTTGACATGATAACCGTATTCATAGAATAATAATATATAAAGACGAAAATTTAAATGCATAATTTAAATGCAGAAATTAAAAGCATAAAATAAAAGCAAAAATTAAATTGCAGAAATTTAAATTGAGGAAATTTAAATAGCATAAATAAAATCGGGAGGCTTAGCCTACCACATGATCCGAGGAGTCATAGACTACCATATTGATCATTTTTTCAAAGACCGAGGAGACATGGTCTACCATTTTGACTTTTACTTATTTCAAGGTCCGAGGAGACTTAATCTACCATTTTTGACCTTTTATTTTTATTCACGGACGCAAAGCCTACCACGTGTTTCTCTGATCGTGAAGGCATAGCCTACCATAACGATCAGTCGGGGAAAGTAGCGCCTATCATCCCAAAAATTAAACGGAGAAGGTCCAGCCTCTCACTCCGAAATAATAATAAAATTTAAATAAATTAAGTATATTGAAATACATAAATTTAAACATTACCTCGGCTGGTTTAAGAATTTTCGGATTAATAAGCCTCAGTTGGTCAGAGCCTCGTGCTGATAACGTGTTATGAACTATTAGCTCATGATATAAATGGTTATGTATATACTTGTATTTATAGAGAAAATAGAATAATAATAAAGGAGAGAGTAAGAGTTGGTCGTGTGATTTTGATGAGTAAAGAAGAAAGTGATCTTCATTATTGTTGTATATTTTTTCTTCTACGAACAACAACTTAACTCAGCTATTTATAGTGTAACAAAATTACGTAGTCATCATCTCTTTAATAGAGAACAAGACACGTAGAGATGACAAAGATGATGTTATAACAGGACAGGTGTCCAAGCTGGATAATCATCCTCTTTTGATATTTATCTTCTAACAATAATAAAAAAAAAAAAAAAAAAAAAAAAAAAAAAAAAAAAATCCAACAAGACAAGTCAGCAGATAAGAGCTAAACGAATAGCAAATAAGGTCACAACACATCATCAGACCGTGACTAATTGAAAATAAAAAAATGAAATATTTTCAAAAAGGGAAGGAGACAGACAGACACTCAGACGACCTTTGAAAAAAGCTTTTCCGGGTTCAATCATCTCTGAGGAAGAAAGAAATGAGGCATAATTGCTGCCATCTTTCGTTCGCTTCAACTCTCAAGATCCTCAATTTCGTTCAAGCTTTCTTCGGTGTTTCCATCATCATCTACTCCATATGGATGCTCGATCAATACCACCGTCACTCCCCCGTCGACCCTCCCACATCTAGCTCAGGACTCGGTATTGCTAGAGTTTCCGAGCCCTTGAATAATCCTGCTGGTCTCATGGCGAGCGTCGTTCTAGGGTCTAGTGGTGGTGGTGATCATGGGTTTAACCTTCGTTCCTTGGACCTTCCTGCTCCATGGTACTATAATCATCTTTTCAATTTTAGGGTTTTACATTAAAGTTTCAATTTTTAGGGTTTGTTTCAGAAATGGAGGTCTGAGATAAATGTGGGGTTTAATTAGTTTTCAGTTTATTACTAAGTATAACTATGAAGTTAAACAAAAGTGTGTTTGCTTTAAATACTTCAAGATGACTTGTTTTTAGCTTTTTTAGGTGATTATGTTTTTGGTTCCTCTTATTAAGCCCCAGTCAGGTTTCTTAACTTGTGTTGTTGTGAATCATTGCTTTTTAAATGCAGGTTCATCTACTCTTTTATGGCGGTTGGTGTTTTGGTCTGCATTGTTACCATCATTGGTTTCATTGCTGCTGAAGCTATCAATGGTTGTTGCTTGTGTTTCGTATCCTTACTTATATACATGATAGATTGATAGAGTTTACTACACCGTCATGCTAGTTTACTTGGAATGGGTTTATTTCGTTTTTTTTCTTCCCTTGACGGCTTTCAAAGTACTCTATTCTCAAAACTCTGCTCATTCTACTTGAAGCTGCCCTTGTTGCATTCATCGCCATTGATCGTCAGTGGGAAAAGGTGGCATCTTTCGTATATTTGAATACTGTTTCTCGTGTTCTTGGCTTTCTGTTGTAACTGTTTGATTGATATACATGTGTTGTGTAGGATCTTCCGTATGATCCAACTGGAGAACTCAATAGTCTCAGAGCTTTCATTGAGGACAACATTGATATATGCAAATGGGTCGGGGCTGCTGTTTTAGTGGTCCAGGTGAAAAACTCAAACCAGTCTCAGTTAACTTTGTAGCATTTCATACATAGTGAATCTTTTCTTGTGTGTTTCTAATTGTGAACACGCCACTCCTGCTTTTTCAGCTACTGTCACTCTTACTAGCCATGGTTCTCAGAGCTATGGTTTCACCTAAGAGACCCGAGCTTGGCGATGAGGAAGACTTTGAGAACCCGAGGAGTAGAGCTTGGGACCCACTTCTTGGTTCTCAAGCAAACCAAGCCTCTGCTGGCCCAAGCAAGAGTGAAAACTGGAGCTCTCGAATCAGAGAAAAGGTTAACACTCATCACTTTTTTCTCATTTATCTTAGTGCTTTGCTTATCAGATCAGGCTTGTGGAAGCTGTTACTGATAAAAAAATGGTTTCTTTCGCAGTATGGACTGAACCAGAGTCAGGCGGTGAACCCGAAAGGCTGATGAAGCCAAATAAACATGATTCTGAAAGTGCATGCGTCCATATGGTCTCTGTGAAACTCTTTCTCTATGTTTTGCTCTCTGTAACATTCTTTGAGTGTGCTTTAATATTTAACTCGAAAACACTGTATTGTGTGCCAGTGCCACATCAACCGCATAAGCATCTTTATTTGTGTGTTTGCCTGTAGAATGAGAATCCCTTCTGTGTTATCGTTTCCAGTATAAAGTTTTTACAAAAAAGATTTGTTGGTTTTTAATCCATTTACAAGGATAAGAATCAAAATGTAAATTAATAACTGAAACGGGCATCCAAAGAGGATGTAAATGTATATAATTGGTTAAACTATTTCATAAATTATATTATATGTTTCATGAATGCATAACACTTGCATAAATAGTAAATTATATGAAGGCGTATATACATTGTTTCATTGAGTAAGATCAAAGACTGCCTCCTCAACAAGCTCTTCCAATAACATCACTTCAATTTCAATTCCCAAGTTGTTCACTTCCACTTGCAGATTATGACTCCACATCTTTCCGACCACCTCTTCTCTCACCAAACTTTCTCCTTCCAAGCTGTTAGAGTCCTGAACCACCCACTCCTTAAACTCTGTCCAAACATGTTCCACCATGTCGAATCCAGAGGTCAAGCCAGTGCGTGCAGCTGTTGATGTTGTCTCTGTTATGATGGCATTGACGCAGTCAAACACAAGCTTGCGGTTTGATCGCCGGTTCCTGCGTTTGATGGGTTCCTTGTTGGCAAACCTGTCTCTTAATGATGGTTCCAAAGGGCTATCTGGTGAGTGCCACCGGGTCATAAGCGGATCACTGCCGCTGAAACCGGATGTTTTTAAAAGCGTTTTGATGAAGTAATACCAGTCTTCATCTTCCTTTATTCCATTTCCGGGTTTAGTTATGTCTGTGTATGGCTCATCTTCCCAAGAGAAAACACGAGCGATTGATCCTATTGGAGGTGATTTGTCTATAAGACTACATTTCAGAGACATTTCTTTTCCTCCTGTGAGAAGTAACAGTAGCAAAGTGTTAAAAATTTGATAAAATCTCGTAGAAAGTTTAACAGCAGCCAGAGTAAGAGAGAGAGAGAGAGAGAGCTAAACTAACCTTGGCTGGTCCATGGCTTGGTTGACCCAGAACATTCTGGATTTCCCACATATTCCTCTTCCAAAGGATGCTGTAAAACCGAAACTGGACTCGGCTGGTCCTGGTTTTCATTCTGTGTGGTCAGTTCTCCCTGCAAACAAACCAATGTCAGACTAATTGATTAACAACAATAGTGGTTTCAGGGCATTCCTAAACTCAACCAGTTTTAGACTGTGACTTACTTCGGTTGTAAAAATACTTCTTCTTTGTAATGCATCAGTGAGCTTAGCCAGTTGAGACAGTGCATCAGTCTTCTCCTTGTTTGCTTTCTTATTCCTGAAGAAGAACAAGCTTGGAACTTTCCATGATGATTTTAAGCTTCTTGACTCGGTAAGCTCTCTGTGAGCTAGTGCTTTTGAAGTTCCTGGAGCAGACGTTCCACCATTGAGTCTAATCTCAGGGACTGAATTTGACCTTACAAAGGTATTCAGAGTAGAATCCCTTGCGCTTTCCACTTGATCTAGACCACTGCCTATGCATGAAACCGATCTTCTCGATTCTTGCTTCGCTTTGTTGCTCTCTTCACTGCATATGGTTGGTACTCTCGTCTCCGAAAGAGCAAGCATGTCGCCCAAAGCGGTTGAGACCCTTGAGAGGTTTCTTTGTTGCTGTTGTGGGTCTCCGTTAAGTGACATCATTGCCCATCTTTCAGAAAGCCGTTTCTTTGCCTCTCTGTAGACAGATGGCTCTGGAGAAAAGGAGACTCGTCTGAATGATGAGGAAGAGAAAGGAGTCTCAAACCTATTCCCACAGTCCCATGAACGCCTAGAGGATGGTGACATGATCTCAGAGTTTCCCACTGGATACTCGTTGGTGGACCTGTTTAACGAACCATCATCAGAGAGATAGCCTTTGGACAAGACAGAGTAAGAAGAAGACGAGGAAAGAGTCTCGTTCCTGCAGTGGCCTCTGAAAGTTTCACGTATTTGGCGTGTAATTTCCTTGGCCACTTGTCTAGTCTCATCATCTCCAGCCTCATCAAAAAAGGAAGGAGGCGATGAAGAAGTAATAGCCTTTATATCTAGACCCTTCCCTGGACTAGGCTTCAAGACCACTATTCGAGTTGGCTGCGCAGCATCTGTGCATCCAGTTTCCTGCGTCTTCTTAACCTGCTTGCCCCTGCTATCTTGAACAAGACATTTCTGAGCCTTTGAAGGTCTCAGTACCGTAATGCGCTTAGCATCTGGATGAGCAAAAACAGGGTGAAAGTCGGAAAGGTCGTGAGAAAAGAAGGAGTTTGATTCCTGGAGAAGCTCAACGAATAAATCTTTGTTGGAACTCAAGACTTGGAGGGCTTCTTGGAACTCCTTGGAACCGTGAAGCTTGTCATCTGTAACAAGGCGTTTGGCTTCCATGAACTTGCGACGGACAAGATCCAGCTTTTTGCTATCACTCACGCTTCCATCACAATGTCCTTGCCTTGAAAGGTTCTCCTTATGAGGCAGTGATACCCACATTTCATATCCATGAAACTTTCGAGCATCATGAGTATCCAAGGAAGAGCTTCTGGATCTGCTGCTGCTACGTGGGGAAGCTGTGGTCTCTAGACCCATTAGTTTAGCAACCACATTACTAGAAGAACTCTGTCTATCTTCAACCTCTTTGGACATTTCTACAGGAACGAGTCTTCTCATAGATAAAGCTGTCCCCTTGCCTTTCCTTAAGTCAGACCTGTGGAGCAGAGACAAAGTTAAAAGGCTTTAGCTTCATTATGAGGGCTCACTGGATCTGCATTTCCTAATCAATTCGTGAATCAAATTCTTTAGCTATGGGTTAGGAATCTATAAGAAGCTAATCTGCACATAAGAGAGAGAGAGAGCAGAGAGCAGAGAGTATATTCTGTTCTGAGCAAAAGCATCGGAAAGTGAGATCGGAGCTTTCTTAAGTCAGCTTTACTTAGTGAGAGTAAGAGAGAGACAAGGACCTATTAGAAGCTAGCTCGAATTAGAAGCATCTCTCTAAGCTCCACCGGAGAGTTAACGTTCGCCGGAGAATCTTCTGAATCTAACAGTCGCAGCTGCTATTTGGGGACGACTTCTGAGTTGTGATACAAAAAGGGGCTTTTTTAATCAGAGGGAAAAGCTGCAATAGAAAAACCTTTCTAATTCCATGGCTTCTTCTAGGGTGGGCATTTTACCCAATATCCACACCCTAAACCCGATCCAGAAAATCCAAACTAAAGTAGCAAAATATCTGAACGGATATTGAATTAGTAGAAATTGAATATCTGAAGATATCAAACATATATATTACTAACTTTATATTTTTAGTTTATATCTTCCATTTCATTTAAAACTAGGTGTTTGCCCACAATTTTGCGGGTAATTAAATTATATGAAGAAATATATATTATGTTTACATTGTTATATTTTTTGAATAATAATTAAACTTTTAATTGTTAATTTTAAATAGTTGGATAATCAAAAATTTCAATATATATTTTCAAAAGATCTGTGATATTTAAAATAGTTCAACAACGTAAAACTTAATCATTACAAATATTTCTCTTACAAAAAAATAATATTATAATTAATTCAGCTAATTAGTTGTAGAATTATTATATATTTTAAACACATGAAAAAAACCGGGAATATTCTAGCTTTCAAGAAATAATAAAGAGTTTTTTTTTGTGTAGCTTTCAAGAAATAATAAAGTGTTTTTTTGTAGGACCAATACAATGATCAGATGTTTTTTTTTTTTTA
>NC_027754.1:827312-831173 GCF_000695525.1 Brassica oleracea var. oleracea | reverse complement strand
ATGCCATCCATCTTTGTCCTCCAACTGATATCTACTCAGTCGTATACTCTCGATAATTTTCACATCCTGTGGGTCCACTAGAGCCTGAAGTGCCTGCGAGTTCCAAATTCCCAAAGTGGGGTCTATAAGAGAAGCCACTGTGAGGTCAGGGTAAAGATTGTGTTGGTTTTTATTTGCTGGTCTCGGGCGAGTGGTTGGGAGCCAAGGATCATTCCATACAGAGATAGAAGATCCTGATCCCACCCGTTTGATTAGTCCTTTGCTAACCAGAGATCTAGCTGATGTAATACTCCGCCATCCATATGACGGAGAATATGAGCGAATCGGTTCCAGGGGTGAGGCATTCCTGAAATATCGACCTTTAAAAACTTGAGAAAATAAAGTATTAGGCTTCTCGATCAATCGCCAAAACTGTTTAATAAGCATCGCTGTATTGAAATCAGTGATGTATTTAAAACCCAGTCCTCCTTTTTGAACCCCCAAGATTTTCTGGTAATCCTAGATAAGTTCTCATTCCTCCATGATTCTGAATGCCCAGGATGTCTCTCATTTCCTGTCTGTTGGACTCTTCAATTTTATGTCCAAATTGGATTGAAGACTTCTCAAAATTGATGAGTTGACCTGACACCATCTCATATTCCTTTAAGATTCTGAGAATAGTTTGACATTCCTCTCTCTGGGCTTTGCAAAAGAAAAGACTATCATCCGCAAACAGTAGATGTGAAATGGAAGGACATGCTCGAGCTACCTTCATTCCTGTCAATTGTTTCCCATCCTCCGCCTTTTTAATATTTGCAATCAGCGCCTCAGTACACAAAATAAATAAATAAGGCGATAACGGATCTCCTTGCCGTAACCCTCTATTAGGAATAATAAGGCCCCTTGGTTGTCCATTTAGTAAAACCCGATATTGAACCGATGATATGCATTCCATCATTAGTTTAATCCAATGAAGATCAAAACCCATCTTCTCTAGTAAAGCTTTAATAAAGTCCCATTCCACTCTATCATACGCTTTGCTCATATCCGTTTTAATTGCCATATATTTTCCTTGACATGATTTGTTAGTCCGTAATCCATGAAACATCTCCTGAGCTATAAGAATATTATCAGTTATCAACCTCCCTGCCACGAATGCCGATTGCGTTTCCGAAATAAGAGACGGCAGACAAAGTTTCAGCCGCTGGCACAGAACCTTCGAGATAATTTTATACCCGACATTACATAGACTAATGGGTCTCAATTCCGTCATCCTAGTAGGCCTCTCCGTCTTTGGGATCATACATATATTAGTAATATTTAACCGTGGATCCAAGTCCCCAGACACCAAAAAATTATTTACCATTGTTACCAAATCATTCTTAATGATATGCCAGGAATGCTGAAAAAAAAGAGCTGTCATACCATCCGGTCCTGGCGCCTTCTCTGGATGCATCATAAACAAAGCCTCTTTTACCTCACTCTCAGTCGCCACTCTCAACAATCGTTGATTCATCTGAGGAGTGATACCCGTTGTTACCTCTGAGAGAAAACTATCAAATCCTGTCGGCGAAGTGGTACTAAACAGCTCTTCAAAATAGTCAACAGCCACCTTTTCCACTCCAATATCTTCTGTAATCCAGTTTCCCGCAGCATCATGTAAGCCAACAATCCTATTCCGAACTCGTCGTTGCTTAGTTAAGGCATGATAGAACTTGGTATTTAGATCCCCCGAAGAATACCACATATTCCTACTTTTCTGGTGCCAATAATCTTCTTCATCCTTATAAGCTTCTTGTAGCTTCCTGGAGACCTCCACAATATCCTCCTGTGACCTAGCGTTATCTGTCTGAACCTCCTCGAGGGCCTTTTGTAAATCGCTTATTTTCTCCTTGCCATAGCTGAGCTATAAGAATATTATCAGTTATCAACCTCCCTGCCACGAATGCCGATTGCGTTTCCGAAATAAGAGACAGCAGACAAAGTTACAGCCGCTGGCACAGAACCTTCGAGATAATTTTATACCCGACATTACATAGACTAATGGGTCTCAATTCCGTCATCCTAGTAGGCCTCTCCGTCTTTGGGATCATACATATATTAGTAATATTTAACCGTGGATCCAAGTCCCCAGACACCAAAAAATTATTTACCATTGTTACCAAATCATTCTTAATGATATGCCAGGAATGCTGAAAAAAAAGAGCCGTCATACCATCCGGTCCTGGCGTCTTCTCTGGATGCATCATAAATAAAGCCTCTTTTACCTCACTCTCAGTCGCCACTCTCAACAATCGTTGATTCATCTGAGGAGTGATACCCGTTGTTACCTCTGAGAGAAAACTATCAAATCCTGTCGGCGAAGTGGTACTAAACAGCTCTTCAAAATAGTCAACAGCCACCTTTTCCACTCCAATATCTTCTGTAATCCAGTTCCCTGCAGCATCATGTAAGCCAACAATCCTATTCCGAACTCGTCGTTGCTTAGTTAAGGCATGATAGAACTTGGTATTTAGATCCCCCGAAGAATACCACATATTCCTACTTTTCTGGTGCCAATAATCTTCTTCATCCTTATAAGCTTCTTGTAGCTTCCTGGAGACCTCCACAATATCCTCCTGTGACCTAGCATTATCTGTCTGAACCTCCCCGAGGGCCTTTTGTAAATCGCTTATTTTCTCCTTGCCATAAGGTGGATTATTTTTCTGCCATTTTGCAATTTCATGTCGACAATTGCTAATTTTTGCTACTATATCATCCTCGCTACGTATCCTATCATCTGACCAACCCATCGTAATGGATTCTAGAAGCCCCTCTTGCCCTACCCATCTCTTATCAAACCGAAATTGCCCTTTCGTTCTGTGAACTTTATCGTCTAGACCCGTCTTTGGGATCATACATATATTAGTAATATTTAACCGTGGATCCAAGTCCCCAGACACCAAAAAATTATTTACCATTGTTACCAAATCATTCTTAATGATATGCCAGGAATGCTGAAAAAAAAGAGCCGTCATACCATCCGGTCCTGGCGCCTTATGTTTCCCCTAGCCGGAAATTCCAGAAGTCCAGTATTTCTTATCATGTTATTAAAGGGGATAAAAGAATCCACACTTCTCAAAGCTCCTCCATCTTTTTCATGATTTCCCATAATCTCGTTTAAATCACCATAGGGTGGATTATTACACAGAATAATCCCTGTTCTTACACAGAATATCTTTTTCATGATTTCCCATAATCTCGTTTAGACGGAAAAAAGATCTCTTCAATGCGATTGTGGAGAGAATAAAACAGAAAGCGAAGAGCTGGTCAAATAGATTCCTCTCTACAGCCGGGGAACTCACCATGCTGAAAAGCGTCCTAACGCCAATCCCCTCCCACTCGATGACTTGCTTCAAGCTCCCTGTCTCTCTTTGCAAAAGAATACAATCCGCATTTACGCGCTTCTGGTGGGACAGCAATGACGGGACACGGAAAATGGCTTGGGTCGCATGGTCAACAATGACAAAACATGCCTCGGAAGGAGGATTAGGTTTCCGTGACATACAATGCTACAACGACGCCTTTCTGGCTAAGTTAAGCTGGCGAGTCTTAAACCACCCGGAAAGCCTGATGTGCAAAGTACTTCTTGGCAAGTATTGCGCCAACGAGAGTTTCTTGGAAGTTGAGACAAGGTCCAACGCATCCCATGGGTGGCGTGGAATTATGATAGGTCGTGACCTCCTCGCAGCAAACACTGGCTGGACAGTGGGTACGGGTGAGGATATAGAAGTATGGAACGACCCCTGGTTGGATAATGCAAACCAACTGCGTCCGATTGGACCGGCACCCGAACTCCTAGTTCATCTAAAGGTTGCGGACCTGATTGACCCTATCCAACAT
>NC_027754.1:815729-825440 GCF_000695525.1 Brassica oleracea var. oleracea | reverse complement strand
GCCTTCTCTGTTTTCTCTTTTCCGCTCTGGACTGACCTTTAAATTCTTCACATCAAGTGGGCATAGCTCGTCCTTGTGACAGAGACTACCACAAAGCTTGCAGAAACCAAAAAGTTTCTCATATCGCAATGATACCGCCGCTTCCTCACCATCATAGAACTCTCCTCCTTTAAAATCCACGGTGGTTTCAAAACACAGCTCCTTAAAAGCATCCACCACCACTTGAACCCTGTTATGAACCGTATCCACCGCAACCACCCGTCCCAACGCGCCTCCAATACTCTCAAAAGTAGGGACCGTCCTGAACTCAAGCGGAATCCCAATGACTTTGATCCAGAACATGATCTCCGAAGGGAAAGACCTAGACTGCCTTGGTTGCCACTTCGCCAAGGAGAGCATCCAGAAGTCGAAGTGATAAGGTTGATGCTTCAAAACCCCTTCAAGGTCCTCCTCAGTCTTGAAATCGAGCTGGAACTTGCCAAAGCCCAAATCGATCCCTGTGACCTTCTCCTCCAATTTCCAAATCTTTGGAAGGTTTGTGAACAAAGCATTCATCTCTTGTTCATCCTGATTCATACACCTCCCAATCAAAGTTTTGGCGTAGGTTTTGATTAGGGCCGAGTTGTCAAAATGCGCCACCGAAATCTTCAATCGCTTGCGAGTGTCCTCGCCGTTCCTCAGGTCCTCACCGTGACTCAATAGCTGACTCTGTGTCATGTTCAGAACAAAAAGAAACAACTTTCGTGTTTTAATATCAATGAATGATAAGATGAGGATGATACAACAGAGAGACCCTCCTACAATCCTATTATACTTATTCGAATTTTTCCATAAACTCCGTGAGAAAATATTCCCCCATAAACCGGTATCGCCACAGATTGATTCTTGCCAATTTCAAATCCCAACAGAATCGTGAAAGCCATACCCCGAAGAACCCAAATTGATAATATTGCGGATCGATTTCCATGAAGAAAGTAATTAATATCACAGAATCCGTGAGATAACCTGTGTAGATCCGCGATTCGATCTGAGAATTGATCTGAATCCACCGCCATTGAAACCCAATCCAAAGTTTCCTCAAACTTCCGATAATCCCTTTGTCGATACCCAAATCCCTACCCAATGTAACCAAATAAAGATCCTGATTCCCCGAATCAGTGATGTGATCTTGCCAGATCGTAGCAAGACAAACTCCAACTCCAATACCCGGATCCCATCTTCGTGAAGGCATCGGTGCCTTATTTGGTGTATATAATATATATCCAAAAATATTCTTAAAAAAAAAAAATGTGGGATTCAGGATCAGATGTTTTTATCTTAAAGATATTTTGTAAACGTTTTTGTGGACTTTAGAAAACATAAAAAGTTCTAATAATTATTTACCTACAAATCTAATTCTTTTATATAAGAATATATAATCATTAAATTTCTTTAAATAAAAAAAGTTAAAGTATATTATTTAATTATATATAAATAATTGATAAATGAAAAGAAATTGATAAACATATATATTCTACAATTAGTTACCATAAATCATTATTTGTAATATTACTTGTGTTATTTGGTAATTTGTATTAATTGATTCTATAGTTGCCTTTTATTTTTAGATTTGATTAAAATAAATAACTAATAAACGCTAACAACCAATCAAATTATAAATATTTTTTAAAACTTAACCTATTAACAATACATAAGAAAAAAATCACTTAAATAACTTTTCAATTAATATATAGTATGATTTATCTCTTTAAAACCA
This sequence comes from Brassica oleracea var. oleracea, assembly GCF_000695525.1. Classification (NCBI taxonomy): domain Eukaryota; kingdom Viridiplantae; phylum Streptophyta; class Magnoliopsida; order Brassicales; family Brassicaceae; genus Brassica; species Brassica oleracea. Next base: position 823,684 of record NC_027754.1, on the reverse strand, counting down.
AGGATAAATATGGTTAATGTAAATATGAAAACATGTGTTAGGAAAATGGTAGTTTAAGTAATTTTTCTCATAATTTTGTCAAATCACAAATCATACTTTTTTACTCATTTTTTATTTAGTGTTTAACATAAAACTTAAATGGATTAAAAAAACCATTTCTTCCTTTAAAACATACATATTGTAATTAAATCTGATTAATTAATGAGAAAAAATAATTTTAAAATAACGAAATGTTGTTATTTTAGATATAAGAATATATAACCATTAAATTTCTTTCAATTAAAAAAGTTAAAGTATTTTATTTAATTATATATAAATAATTGATAAAGAAAAAGAAACTGATAAAACCTATATATTATTTTTCCAATTCAATAATTAGTGACCATAAATCATTATTTATAATATTACTTGTGTTATTTGGTAATTTATATTAATTAGTTCTATGGTCACCCTTTATTTTTAGATCTGATTAAAATAAATAACTAATAAACATCAACGACCAATCAAATTATACATATTTTTTTTAAACTTAACCTATTAACAATACATAACAAAAACTTACTTAAATAAATTCTCAATTAATATATAGTATGGTTTATCTCTTTAAAACCAAGGATAAATTTGGTTAATGTAAACATGAAAACATATATTAGAAAAATGGTAGTCTAAGTAATTTCTCCATAGTTTTGTCAAATCACAAATCATATTTTCTCACTCATTTTATAAAACTTAAATGGGTTAAACAAACCATTTCTTCCTTTAAAACATACCTATTTTAATAAAATCTGATTAATTAATAAGAAAAATAATTTTAAAATAACAAAATATTGTTATTTTAGGCATATATACTTAATATTAATGTGAGATTCAATACTATATCAAAATAAAATATTTTTATTTGTATATAATTTGTTAAACTTTTACTATTGTACATTTTAAAAGTTTATTATACTGTAAAATATACATCTCATTATTTTTAAATAATTTATCCTACCTGCAGTTTACATTATATTTTTTATTTTTGACTTTAACAATTGTAGAACATGTCATTTTTATTGATTTTTCTTACTCAATTTATCACAATGTTTTAAAACACACGTAAAACTAATTAGTTCATATTTATAGTAACACAAAAAATACATGCATGTGGACAAATAAATAAAATTAAATACATAAGAATATAAAAAAATAAAGAACACAACAAACATATTTTATTATTCTTCACTCCTTTTTTTATATATGTCTTCTTTATTTTTTTACTATTCAAAACAAGCATGCTAATTTTATTATAATTAAAGTTATATGAATTATATTAATAGAATATTAACTCTAGGAAAAGCATGTGAAACAATACCTTGATTAATTTAATTTTAAATAACTTACTATATAATAATTTTAATTGAATTACCATATGATATAAGTTTACGTGACTTACCATATAATACTTTTAATTCATCTGTGTATATTAACAAATGAATTAAATAACATTTTTTGATAAATATAATTTTAAATGACTTGCCATATAATTTTTATGTTTTAAAATATAAAAATATTTTAATTATTTCTAAAATTAATAACTTATCTATGATATCACATTGTCATTGGAAAATTATGAGAAATTTTTAAAACTATATATTTGATTGTTTTACATTCATTTGAAACATTTTAGAATATATATATATATATATATATATATATATAGTGAATGAGTGAGTTTGATTAATATTGTTAAGTTTACATTAATTAATTTTTTGGAATTTATGATTTATTGTATTAAATACTAATATAAATATATTAAAAATCATTTTTATAATTGTTTCTATAGTATCATATGTATTTAAATGTATATTATCAATTTATATAATGTAATCTATAATATTTAATTGTTTCGATAAATAAATTATATTAATTCATCTATATTTAAGATGTTTAATTGTATTTTTTGAAACATATATTAGATTAGGTAATTCTAGGGTTAGTTTTTCCTTTTAAAAAATTTAATTAAATACCATGAACCAATCAAATTATAACAATTAATTGAAAATCTCTCTTATGAGCGACACATCAGCAAAAATCACTTAAATGACTTCTCAATTAATATATAGAAGGATATTTATATTGATACTATACATACTTTAAATTCAAATGATATACATATAATTACGGAAGAAATAATTTGCTACTCACTTAAAATGCATGTAAGATTTTTGTTTCAAGAATTAACAAAAGTTACATCCGAAATTTAAAAACACTAACCAAATTAGTGTCTTTTTAGTTTTAAAATGTGACGTCCAAATCTTTTAATCATTCAATCTATTAACAAATAAAAACTCAGTTTTAGTAAAAGTTATATTTTTAAATACAAAAAACTTGAAAAATAAAATTTTAATTTTTTTTCTTTCAAAATCTAAATATCCGAACCCGATCCGAAATAACCGAATCCAAGCTAAAAATATCTAAACCCGATCCGAAGTACAGAAATACATGAATGGGTTCTACACCTCTATACCGAAATACCCAAAAATCTGAAATACCCTATCCGAATCCGAACGGGTATCCAAACGCCCACCCCTAGCTTCTTCACTTTTATAATTTAATCAAAATATATTTTGTTCCTATTTTTATTGACGAAATTCTTACTTATAAATAGTGTTTATGATGTTTTTTAATAGTTATGTACGTGCTAATATATAATATTTTACTAATACTCTGTTTCAAAATGATATATATATATATCAGAAGAATTTAGTTTCAAAAAGATATATTTTTATTTTTTAATGCATTTTGATTAATAATAATATTAAATTTTAAACTTTGAATATTATATTTTGATTTGATAAAAATTCTAAAAATTGGTTAACCACAAAATAGTGTATATATAATTAAATTTAAAATGTTTTTAATATAAGTGAAAATTTCAAAATAAACCTCTTTTTAAAGAAATAATTATTTTTGTATTCAAGAGGTTATGAGCCGAAATTCATGATCTCATTTACCAGAAACAAGATTTGGTTGCTAAATTTTCTTTCTGCAATTGCCTATACTCGAATCTGACACTTCTACTCTTAAGGTAGAAAGTTTTACCCGCCGAATTGGCAGCTCCGAATATTATAGGTGTATCTTGTTATGTTTGTTAGCATGGATGCATCATGGTTTGTCTCAACTAATAGATGCAATTTGACATTGGATATGCAAATAGCCTAGTTTTTACTTCGTTTGATTTAGTTTTACCGCAACTAATAATTCTCTTATCTTCTTTAGTTTCTTTCTCTCAACCATTATATACTTTCTCAAAAAAAAAACCATTATATAAATAGAATTACCGTTATCTTAATAGTTAAATCGAATAAATTTGAATATAAAAATGCCCACTATCAAGAACTTTTTAGTTTTTCTTATGTACCCAAATTTTATGGACTAAATCTTATTCATATAAAACTAGTTGACAAAAATAGTTTTCTATACAAAATACTTTATATCTTCTGACTGAAAGTATTAGTCCAAATCCAAAACAAGTTAGGTTTGTGTTTTAGAAAGGGTAACCAAAAGTGTAGGAAAAACTCTTAAATCAATTAGGACCTAGAAGTTAAACTCTTAAACTCTTAAAAGTATTAAGCATCATGTGTACGCTTCTAGTGGTTTAAAATATTAAACTTTACAGCACTTTACAACGTATACTATTTTGAAATATTAACCTTCTAGTGGTTTTTAGCCAAAAAAGTTTCTTTTACTGGTACTTTTTGTAAAGCACAACATATAAAATGTAATTTAAAATATTTATTCATAAAATACTATTCATCTCTATATTTCATTTTTAATTTAATTATACTAGTTAAGTTAACAATATATGTACTGATGCACTAGATTATTTTTTAATCAATAGAACTTATATAAGACGCTCATTTTATAATTATCTTAATTTCAAATACCCCATTGTTCAATCACCTATTCAAGATGCTTATTATTGTGGCAGATGAAACACATTAGATATTTAATATGAATTTTCATATTTAGCAATGATGATTAAAGAAACTAACAATATTTTCTCTCTTAAATGAAAATTAATTTTTGAAGACCATTTGGCAATATTACATGAAAATATTGCATTTGCTAATAAATGACCCAACAATTGAAAAAAAAACAATAGCATCATGCATGTTATATGTTCTTATCATATATGTGCAAACATATAAAAAAGAATAATCATAATCTTCTCTAATGTGTATTTCAAGAGAATTGGGACCAGGAATAACTTTAAATGGACCAACTAACTTATTCTTTTAATGTCTTTTTCTTGTCCAAATATTAACAAAAACAAAGAAATAACACAAAGATGCAATACTTTTTATAATTGGGTTTTAATCTTATTGACTTTCTTTGGGCATTTCTATAACCAAACCTACAACCTCCAAATCTCCAATAGAGCCTGTAGACCACGTGGACACATTTGCACGGTTTAATTATAGTTTCTCACGTCAGAGACAGACTTCATGTCATGAACCGGCTCTCTTAACCAAACCATCAAACTTTCAACATTTTCGACCGTTTCTTAGAATTTCGGTTCCATTGCATTAAATGCGAACTAACTTTTGACCCATTAGTTTGGCTACATGTGTTTGGTCCTTTTTTGATATGGTTATAGTTAGGTGTTTGTAGTTACGTAAACTATGAGTATATAGTTATTTGAAACAAATATAAACTAAGTGATCGGGGTCAGAGATGTCAGTAAACAGGTGCGAGTGACTCGCATATACATATTCATACATTTTAAACAAAACTGTTTCTATTATCCTCTGAGTTTGAACATTATAAAGGTTGTTGTGACAAAATTATAAACAGTAAAGATGGTTAAATGTACGACATTTTTGAAAGCAAGAAACATATGATCATATGAAACTCTAGAAACGTTTTTAGGAGGCGTTAGTGATTTTAGTTTAAGATATGAAGCTTATTGTTGTTGAATATGCATTGTGATCATCTTTGTAGAAAAATATAACAAAAAAAAAAAAAAAGTGTTAGTCAAAGAAGTTAAGTCCATTCCAAATTAGATTTCCACTAGACATAAACTTTGAACGCTACATTTTATTCAGCTAACCAATTCATAATTACAAAATTTATTGGGGGATAGTAATGACGATTGATGGGAGAGGAAGTAGCATTAAAATGAATGAGGAGGTAGCAATCATGAAAGAAACAACCATATCTATCTGCAATTAGATATATTACATTCCTTCTATTATTCATTTTATTAATTTCAGATATCTCAAACTGGTTAGTGGTTTTATTTAGACGAATGAGTTCCAACTACTTTGGTGGTTGAGAAGAGTCTAAGAGGCTCATTCATCAGAAAACAAAGAGGTTGTCAAAGAATGATGACCATTTAACAGAAACAAAAACGCGGACCCGAATTCTCTGAAGTCACGCGCCTCACGCACCCCTAAAATTCTCTCAAAAAAGCGAAACTGAGGTCGTCTTCCTTCGCTCTCCACCGGCGTCGGGCCCGACGTCGGCCCCCACCAATGTCGAAGAAGAAGAAGACCAAGCTGCTGCCGTCTGGTGATGGCCCCTCCGGCTCCGCCGTCTCTGTCGATTCCACCGCCTCCGTCGATTCCACTGCTCCAGCCGATTCCACCGCCTCAGCCCCGCCTTCATTGATGCCTATCTCCGCAGATCCAGCCGCCAATATCGCTGTCTCCCCACAGCATGCTATGGTGCCTGCATCTTCAGCTCCAGCTGCCATCGATGATACCTCTATCCTCTGGTTGTGGATACGGCTATCGTTAACCTTAATGAACAGATCTCAGCTACAGATGACTCTGTACCTGAAAAGGAGGAACATGAGGTCCAATCATCTCATATCCCTGTTGGTGAGCTCCCTCACCTTGTTTCTGAGCCTGAACAAGAGAAATTGTCTGATGTTCAGCTTCAGCCGTCAAAACCATCGCCTAATGTTATCACATCTCAAACAACTCTATGGAGAGACAAGGTGAAGCACAATGGTGGTAGACTAGATCCACAAGGAACTCCCTTTCTTCTAAACTCTGGAGAACCTTGTGTCAAGATACCTAATTCAGTGATTGAGAAAAATAAAAAGTCTTGGGACAGTTTCATCATTGGACAGTTCTACGAGGAAGCTCCGGCGAGAGGAGCTGTTCATGCCATTGCGAACGGAATGTGGAGTAAACACCGCCGTGATATCTCAGTCTCTAAGATGGAGGGCAACGCTTTCCTATTTCGAGTACCCTGTCCAAATGCTCGTCGCCGGATTCTATCTCAATGTTTGTGGCAAGTTGATGGGCAGACTATGTTTGTAGCGAAGTGGGCTCCTGGAGTTAAGCCGGAGAAACCAGCCTTAACCACTGTACCGGTGTGGCTAGATTTCACAGGGGTCCCTCTCCAATTCTTCAATGAAGATGCTCTTAAGGAAATTGCAGGCTTGGTTGGACACCCTCTATGTCTCCATCCCTCCACCCTGAACCTTACAAACATTGAAGTTGCCAAAGTGTACACGGTGATTGATCCTCGAAAGCCTATCCCGGAAGCTGTTAACGCGCAATTTGAATCAGGAGAGGTTATCCGTATAGGGGTCTCAAGTCCTTGGCTTCCCTCTCTTTGCAGTCATTGCTCGAAAGTCGGGCACACGATCTCAAAATGTCTGTCCGCGCCTCCTAGATGCAGCATCTGTCGTTCTGTAAAGCACTCATCTGATGCATGCCCTAGGCAGAATCCCCTGATTCCCAAAAGGAATGGAAAGGAGCATATTAGAAGTCAGCTTCCTATTGTCGGGGTTCCTGCTCCAGGTCTTCAACACCAATCCACACCTCGTGCTGCTGACCCTAAAGATAAGCGAAAGTCTAAGCCGACTACACAATGGGTGCGCACGGAAGGTCCAAGGCGCAATGAAAATGAAGTCTTCCCCAGCCGTGATATCCCTCCTAGGGCGGTAAAGCAGTCAACAGCGAAAGCTTCTGATCCAAATCACAGTGGGAAGCTCATTGTTGAGCTATGTGCCACTCTCTTCGACTCCCCAAAAAAATGGAACGTTTCAAGCTCTAAGGGTGGTGACTTGGACTCGATCTCAGAAAGTCTTTCATCTGACGAAGATGACCCTGATGAGGAGAATGATCAGTACATAAAAGTTATCTCTCGGCGTGAGAAGAAGAAAGCTAAAAGCTTGGCTAGGGCTAGAGGCCCTCTAATCCTCTAACTTTCCTACCTCTATGGATATTTTTTGCTGGAATGTAAGAGGTTTTAACGATAAAACAAAACGTTGCGGATTTAGGAAATGAATGCGGAAGAATAAACCAGTTTTCGGAAGTATACTGGAGACGCATGTAAATAATGGGAAGGCTGCATCAATAATTAGTAGAGTCTTCCCCGGATGGTCGTATGAATGTAATTATGAATTCTCGGATCTAGGAAAGGTATGGGTTCTATGGCATCCGACCGTCAGAGTTACTGTGTTACACAAGTCGCTTCAGTCAATCTCTTGCCAGGTTCAGATGCCTTTCTCTCCCACTGTGTTCGTAGCCACTTTTGTCTACGGTTAAAATTTCAGGAAAATTAGGCGCGCGCTATGGTCAGACTTACGCTTCCTATCTACCTCACCTTATGTCCTTAACACTCCTTGGACAGTTCTAGGTGATTTTAATCAAACGTTAGCAGCAAGTGAACACTCCTCATCTGATGCTTTCTCTTCTTCTCGTGGTATGAGGGACTTCATCAACTGTACTCATGATACAAATCTGGCTGATCTAAAGTAATATGGGAACTCCTTCACTTGGTCCAATAACCAGGGAGCTTCTGTTATTTCAAAGAAACTTGATAGGATCTTGGTAAATGACGATTGGCTCCATAAATTTCCTAACTCTCTGGGTGTCTTTGGGGATCCGGGGATCTCGGACCACAGTCCGTGCTGTGTCTTTCTTGATGTGGAAAAGCCAAAGACTAAACAA